>NC_067140.1:23128899-23291399 GCF_903995435.1 Acomys russatus
TGCGTAAACTGGTGGCTGCAGAAAGGGCAGCACCCGCTGAAGCCTTGATGCCTCTCTGAAGATGCCATGAAGGCCATCTGTTTCTCTCCCAAATTTTGACAGCCACCTGGAGGCAAAGAAGAACCAAGCAGAGCCAACAGAAGGGTCCTACCGAGAGCCACACATAGGGCTGTACTGGGCCCCCCTGGGAGGCTGGGGCAGGAGGATTACCAAGAGTTAAAGGCCAGCCAACTGCACTGCAAAATGAATTCCAGGCTAGCCTGGCCTCAGTAATGAAACCCTGTCTCAAAAAACCAAGTATACCCATGGACTCAACACAATAGCAAGCAAAAGCTTCTTCAGCTAGCTGACTTCAGCTAGCAAAGCCCTTGTGGGAAAACAACCCAAGTCATTCATCTCAGAGACCACCCCAAGTCCAAGTTCCTTTCCCACTGGCATCCAGGCTGGGAGTCACCTAAGGCATGTACATCATCTTAGGGCAGTTAATACAGACAGGCCCCTCTTCTGTTTCTGAGTAGAGTTCATGATGGCCTCAAAGTCTTGTTCCTTCTCTTTCTGCCTCCGAGGAGTTGGAATTAGGGCGCGCACCACCACAACCAGCCTCGTGTCTCCTCACCTGTGACTTGGTATATGATTTTTCTTTGAGGCAGGGCTTCACCCTGTAGCTCGGGCTATTCTGGAACTCACTGTGTCACCCAGGCTGGCTTTGAACTTGTGACAATCCTCCTGCCTCCCAAGTGCTAGGAGTTAGGGGTCTGAGACAGCACATCTGATTTGGGTGCATAGTTTTATTTGCTAAATGAGAAGGATACAAACTTTATGACAAGAAGCCAAGCTTCTGTCCATTGGCATCATTCACTGTACCATATAGATGTGTGTGTGTGTGTGTGTGTGTGTGTGTGTGTGTGTGTGTGTGTGTGTGTGTGTGTGTGTTTTGCTGGTGGTGTTCTTAGCCTAGCATGCAACTGCTTGTAAACAGAGTCCTGTACAGCAGGCACCTGCCTCTTCCACCGCAGGTCTGTGAGATGCTTCTTTATTGGTTCTGTATGAGCCTAAACAATATGAAAGCTTGTCCTCATTTTTCATAATGCTGTCTATTTTTTTTTAAGATACACCCACATAGGGCTATGTATACACACAAACACAAAATGAAGAAAAGACAAATGTTTAAATTGCAGAGAAAAATGACTACAAAAAAAAAAAAAAAAAACCCAAAATATTTCTTATAAAAGAGTAAGAGAATCAGGGGAGGGATATCGTCAGGAGACCTGGGCCTCAGAGTAGGGAGCAAAGAAGCCAGGAAGGAACAGGACAGCTGAAGAGGCGGGGAGCCCTGTGAACAGTGCAGATGGCACAGCAGCTGACTGCCACTGAGCGCCGAAGGTCGCCTCCCCCCCCCCATCCCTGGTACCATCTCCCCTGTGCTGATCCATCATTGTTTATTATTTGGTTTGTCAAACGTTAAAACATCCCTGCCGCTGCAAAGTCCTACATCTCGGGCTCAGAGGGATAAATAAATGAGAAATCAGGACAGGGCTTCATGAGTCCAGACAGACACCATGCATTATCAGAGCACAAACAAATCAGGGCCCCCCTAGGGAATTAAGCTTCTGAGAAGTAAAGAAAAGGGAGACAGCTCTTTTGTGGACCCTTTCCCCTAGAAGAAAATAACAGATACTTCTCTTTGTGGTTTCTCCTGCTACAAGAGCCATCTGCTTCCGTTTAGCAGCATTTAAAGGTTGTGTGAAGGAAGGAATGACTTCAGAGTTAGGGAGCAAGGGTGATGAGCCAGATCTTGATGCCTTGGTGCCTGGATGGTGCTGATGGTGTATTTGGGACCCAGGGATGTACCCACCAGAACTGATGAACTCATGTCCTTCATATCATGACAACTCCAGTAGCCGTGCGACAACTCCAGTCCTGAGCAGTGCAGCCGGCCCCACCCAGGTTTACTCCTTGAAGCTCCACCTCCCCCACCCCCAATACTGACAGGATAGGGGGGTGGGGAATGGATAGACAGGTGGAATCCCACAGTGAAACTCCCTGTGTGTACCGTATCTGTGGCATCAACCAACATCAATGGCCTCTGTGCCTCGAATGGCCCTGCCTCTCACACATAAGAAGGTCCTGTGTTCCCCTCCACATGAGTGGCAAAACTAAGAATCATAGTATTAAGGGACAAACACCTGCTGGTGGCCCCAGCTGCCCATAGTGTGCTCAAACTCACAGAGCACACACAGGACACACATCACAGATGACCGCCCTGCCTGACAGACGGTCAAGATAAAACAAGACTCCTCAGCAATCACCTGGAACCCAGACGAAGCACGGTCTGAGTGTCAACGCAACCATGCAGCTCAACAAAGTGAGGCTGTCATGTGAGCGGTGACCGCTGTCCATTCACTGGTGTTCTGCTTGGCAGATAGGGTCTCACTGTGTAGTCCTGGCTGGCCTTGAACTCACTCAGTAGACCAGGCTGGCCTCAAACTCCCAGAAATCCATCTGGCTCTACTCCAAGTGCTGGCATTAAAATTGTGCACCAGCACACCCCTCCAGTTTACTCTTATCTGCCCTTAGTGATCCCCGTGAAGTGTTGGTCCTCATTCTCAAAGTGTCTATGCTGGAATAAAGTTCTACATCCTAGCCCTTCTGCAGTTACCTCCAATCACTGTACCCCATTTCTAATGTTCTCACACTGCTACCTCCCCAAGGAATGCCCAGAGTTATGCACCAACCCATGCACCTACACCTGTCTGATAAGCATTGCCAATAGCCGGAGCAGCCTGTACAGGGGTAACTAGTAATACTCCTAGCAATGGATGGAGGCTGCGGCAGCTAGCACCCACCCTTGCTCTTCCAGAATATATGTGGCAGGGCCTCCTGCTGCTGCAGTCTGCCATCGGCATTGGTTACATCATCTCTGGGCTCCTGGTCCTTCCCCTCAATAGGACAGTGAGGTGGTGGAGGCCACTGAGCAGTGACCTAAGCGTTCATAGGAGCATAGGACTGGAAGGGAGAAAGCAAACTTTAAAGCGCTATGACCTGTGTCTGGTCACTCTCCTTCCTGTTTCGCTGTCTGTGTGTTTGTCTTCCAAGACTGAGGACCAGAAGACACTGCAGCTGTTTTCAGAGGCCGTGGGGTTGGCTAACCAATCTGTACAGAGAAGATGAGGGGCCAAAAAAAAAAAAAAAAAATTGTAGGTAGACTATGACTGACAGCTTTCACTGGGATCAATGACTCATTCGCCTTGGGCAAGTTCCTGGACCTCAGTTTCCTGATCTGCATACCAAGGAGGCTTTTCCCATGGTGCATTCTCACATTGGTTATGTAATCTTTTTTTTTTTTTTTTAAGCCTGTATGCATTACTGCCATACCTTTAGCGTGTCACCAGGAAGGATACCCAGACAGTGAGGCTATGTCTATGTCCTGCCCCCAGCCACTGCGTGGGCCCAGTGTCTGTTTGCCTTTTGTCTCTCTGTCCTGTGCAAGCACATGGCCCCTCAAGCATCAACACTGTGAGTAAGGTCACCAGGGTCTACCCACACACAGACACACGTGGGCACATCCCCTGCTCCCCAGCACAATAGCAACTGTGGGGCCCTGAGACCTCTCTGCACAATGATGCCCACGCTCTCTCTCGCTTGCTGCTGCTCAGGGCATTTATCACGCAGCTCTGCCGTACTGCCCAGGGGTGGGGGAGGCCCACAGAGGTAAACACACCGCCCTCACCCTAAGGAGAGAGAATCTAATTATCATCTGGAGATTCTTTGGGGATCCGCTTAATAAATCAATAGGAATGATTTGTAATTAGAATATCAATTATTTGTATGCAAATGTGGCCTTCTGAGTGCTTGGGGACAAATTCTAAGGATTGAAAGACTCACTCCCTCCACCCCGCCCTCTCTGATTCTTAATTACATTATTTTGTTCATTCATCAAACATTTATTGAACACCTTTTTTCATGCACAGCACAGAGATGGGGCCCAGAAATCCACCTCTGCTCTCTCTCAGTCAGCAGTAAGCTGCATCTAAGGAAGAGCTTTCTTTAATAGACAAGAGTCCCACACTTCTGCATAGTCTTCCAGGCCACCGAGAGCTGAAGAGGAGCCCTTCCCAGGCCCTCCTGTCCGGGTCTGAAGGGGCCTCCTCTCCTGGGGCAAGAGTGGCTCATGTGGCTGTACCCCTTTTCTGAGAATCTATGAAGCATATGTCTGTGATCACCCCACAGCCCATCTAGGCTTGTTCTTGGGTTGCCAAGTCTTTGAGGTTAGCACACACTGCACAGGTGTGTCCTGACACTTCAATCCAGGAAGTGGTTGAATCTTTCTTTGTAAGTTTTATTATTGTATATGTGTGGTGGGGGAGGGACATGAACACAGGGACAGTAAATCTTTATCTCTCATTCATTCCTCCGATTCTTCCATGTGTGTGTGAGTGAGTGAGTGAGTGAGTGAGTGAGTGTGAGTGCTTGTGTGTGTCTGTCTGTGATTGTGCTCACACAAGTATGCATACAGATAAGAGAGGATGACATCAGGCGTCCTGCCCTGACTCTCACCACCTTGTCCTCTTCCCTTGAGACAAGGGCCTCTCGTTGAACCTGGAACTAGGTCTGCAGCCAGCAAGCCCCAGTGGAGTTTATAGCTGTGCTCCATACACCATGCCCAGCATTTTATGGAGGCCCTGAGATCCGAACTCAAGTCCTCATGTTTGTGGTCCAAGTGCTATTACTGGCTAAACCATCTCCTCAGCCCCATTTCCTCACTCCTTCATCCACCAAGCAGCTGTTGGGGTACACACCTCACTCTTTGCCACAGATGGGGGATAAAATAAAAGAGAGAAAAGCCAGACATGGAGATAGGCATCTGTAATCCCAGTGCTCAGGTGGACAGAGGGGGATCTGGGATTCAAGTCCAGTCTTGGCTACATAATGGTTTCAAGGCAGCCTGGGCTGTAAACATGACATTCTGCCACCAAAGATGACAGCTCTTCAGAAGCCCATTTCCTGGCAGATAATACCTAGGTACATGCTTGCCCTGATTGTGAGAAATGTGCCCTCTTGCCCTGCAGCCCATCAAAGCCAGCCCTCAGCCTCTGCTCTTGGCTTTTCACTCCCACAGGCCAACTTATGGAACTTCCTGTGACTCATTTCCCTGATCTGTGCAACAAGGAAAACACTGGAGTGACTGTCCTGCTCTGCTGAAAAGTATGCATGATGGACCCATCCGATGTGGTGGGTGGCACAGTTGTTATGAGACCTTATCCAGCAGGCAGCTCCCAGGGCATCTTCGCAAGAGAGACCTTTGTAAGCGTGTGTGCTTGGATCCTGGACTCCAGCAACACAGTTAGTGGGCAAAACATCAGTATCCAAAGTCTGAAGTGTGGCTGATGATACCAGCCAGGGTTAGCACCTCAGTTTGCACAGATGCAACAGCGTGCTATGAAACGACATCCTGAGGAAACACTGCAGGTGAGGGGATGCGCGGACACTGGGATTCCTTCACAATTTTTCTGTGGATGTGAAAATACTGAAGAACAAATGCTTATTTCAAATGAGGGTAAGATGGGGAGGCGTATCTGGCTTGGTCTTTGGGCCTCTCAGTCAGCATGGAGTTTTTTTTGTTTTGTTTTGTTTTTTAACAAGTAGTGTGACCCTGTAGATAGCGAGAAGTGGGTGCCGTTCACAGAGGAATATTCCACACATCCTCCCAGAGTGCGTTAATTACTTGTCTTGTTGCCACCGAGGCAAAAGGCGAGGCTTTGTTTTGGTTCACAGTTGGTAGGTGCGGTCCATCATGGCAGAGCAATCCCGGGCACGTTGCATCCACAGTCAGTGTGTTTCTGACGCTCAGCTCGCTTTCCCATTCTAGTCAGTGCAGGACCCGGGCCCAGGGAACAGCACTGTCCACATCCAGGATGGGTTTCATGGGCTTGTCTCCTAGTGCCTCCAGATCTTGTCATGATGACATGTTAGCCATCACACAGGGTCACAACTGGAAGCCTCGGCAACATTGCCCAGACTCTAGGGGCCGCACGGCTGGAAACTACCAGTGAGTTAACAACCAGATTCTTTTTATATATATATATATTTTATTAATTTATTCACATTACATCTCAATGGTTATCCCATTCCTTGTACCCTCCCACTTCTCCCTCCCTCCCATTTTTCCCTTACTCCCCTCCCCTATGACTGTGACTGAGGGGGACTTTCTCCCCCTGTATATGCTCATACGGTATCAAGTCTCTTCTTGGTAGCCTGCTATCCTTCAATCAGATTCTTGCCAAGACCCACACGCCTGTGAGCACAGGGCACACGCCAGGAGCACAGCAGGCCTTCTGACCTCCGTACGGGAAACTGATCACAAAGGCAAGGGAAGAAAGGTGCCTGAAGTCAAGTGAGGCTCTGGACCCCTCTGCCCAGAGAAACAATCTGAGAAGCAGGAGGAAGGAACCTGGGTTGTGCGTGCAAGGCAAAGAGTAGAAGACCCAGGGGTGACTCTGTGGCCCTATCACCTGGCAGGTGCCCATTCTCAACGAACCTTGGAAGCTAAGCACAGTTGGGAAAAGTTAGGACTTCAAAGAGCTATCTATGTGCGTGCTACGTATGGGTGTGGAGGCTACAGAACAGCCTCAGTGTCTTTCTTCAGGTGATGCTTCCTTGATTCTTAGACAGGGCATTCTACTGGCCCCTGGGACTTACCTATTCGGTTAGTCTGCCCAGGGATCTGCCTCTCTATTGCCCCGACTCTGGGATTACAAGATCCTACCATTGTCCCTGGCTTCTTTACATGGGTTCTGGGGACCTAACTTAGGTCTTCATGTTTGTATAGACAGCACTTTATTGGCCGAGACATCTCCCTAGCTCTTTCTGTCTGTCTGTCTGTTGCTCATCTGCACAAAAACGTTGGGTAGGCCTGGGATGTAGGTCAGTGGTAGACCATATGTTTAGCAAAAAGGTCTTGAGTTTGATTGTCTTTATCATCACACACCAAAAGAGAGAGCGGGGAGGAAAGGGTGGGAAAGGGGAGAAGCAGGGAGAGAAAGGTCAAATCTTTGAGACTAAAACCTGCTGGGCCTTGAGTGTCAGGGGCCTTCATTCCCAGCTCCAGTAGGCTGCTCATCTCAGCACCCTGGCCACCTCATCTGCTGCACAGCCAGAGTGCAGCTAGAACACAAAGCCTTTCGTGTGCCATCTGACCCCGAGGATACTCCAGATGTACAGCCTTGGCTTGCACAGCTCAGTGACTGGTGCCCCTTGTGGTGATGCCCAAGTCACTCCACTCCACCCACTTCACTTACAAGAGTTGCCATAGTCATGGTGTCTCTTCACAGCGATAGAAATCCTAATTAAGACAGTGTGTCTACCCGGGCAGTGGTGGCTCACACCTTTAATCCCAGCACTCGGGAGGCAGAAGCAGGCGGATTGCTGTGAGTTCGAGGCCAGCCTGGTCTACAAAGGAAGTCCAGGACAGCCAAAGCTAACACAGAGAGAGACCCTATCTTGGAAAAAATAAATAAATAAAAGACAGGTGTCTAGAACAGACCCTAAAAGGGGGAGGGAGAGCAGGGTGTGGTGACACGCCTGTGATGTGAGAACTAGGAGAATAAAAACACGTATCTCCCTGGGTGTTCACAGACCAGCCAGCCTTGGCTACTTCAGCAGCTCCAGGACAATGAGAGAGTCTGTCTCCAAACCTGATGCTATGATGCTAGGAACAACACCCAGGTTGTCCTTTAGCCTACACACTCACATCCTGTACATATGTGTATTGTGAACACACATGAGCATGCAACCCCCCCCCAACACACACACCCCCGGGAGGCAGGTACAATATATCAAAGCAGAAGTTAGTGTCAGAGCTGGGCAGGCTCCTCAGGTGCTAGACTTCAGAAGAGACACTGAAGGCCACTACAGGACACATCATGGCCAAAGCAAGGCCATGTGCATGGACCAGGTGTACTGTAGCTGGCCCTGCGGTACATCAGTCCCATCCTGGCCCTGCGGTACATCAGTCCCATCCTAAACTTCTGACTCCTGCAGCACATGCCTGTCATGTCCAGCACTGGGATGGCAAGGAACAGGAGATCCTAAGAGCTAGCTGGCCAGCCCATGTCTACCTGAATTGGTGAGCTCCAGGTCCAGTGAGAGACTCTGTCTCAAAAACAAAACAAAACAAAAAACCCTAATGTGGAAAGTGATAGAAGAAGACACCTCATATCAACCTCTGACCTCAAGACACAGACACAGACACACAGACACACACACACACTCTCACACTCACACACATGCATACACATGCACACACATACGCATACACTCACACATGCACACACACACTCACACACACACACACACACACACACACAGGAGAGGGGACAAAGAAAGACCAAGGCGAGGACAGATGGATGCCTAGGGTGCATCAGAGCTCTGATACGGACAACAAAAGATTCAAAGTAGCCACATGTCTGACTTTACACATGGAAAAGGTAGTTGTGAACTAAGGAAGGTGGTGACAGATATGTCCTCAAAGTTCAAACAAGCTCCAGGCTGCCGGCATCCTGGTTCCATCCTCATCAAACCCAGTCTTAGACCCCAGGACTCCACAGGGGTCAGAGGAGCAGTGATCTGAAGCCATGTGGATGGTTTAGTGTGTTCAAGCAGCCACCTAAAACCAGTGCACATGCTAATATAACGCTTGACACATAGTAGGGCTAACTAAATGGGATGGCTGTCACTGCCCGTTGCAGGCCTCTGGAAGCCCTGAAACCCCAGAGCCTCTGCACAGGCCATTCGTCTGCTTCAAGGACCCCTCCTTGTCTTTTTTTTTGTCCAGCAAGATCTTTCTTGTAATTTTTTTTTTCTGAGACAGAGTCTAACAATTTGGATGTGCCTAGCCTAGATCTCTCTGTGTAGACCAGGCTAACCTAGAATTCTCTGTGTAGACGAGGCTGGCCTTGAACTCCTAGAAATCCTTCTGGCTCTACTCCCAAATCCTGGGTTTAAAAGCATGCGCCACCACGACTGGCTTATCTTGGAATATTTTAAAAAATTGCATTCATCTATCCAATAATATAAAAATACTTCAGTAGGAAAGGGAAATCAAGGAAAGAGAACTCTGCTCTGCCCAGCCCCTCAACGGGCGTCTCCAGTCACTTCTGCTGGGTGCTGGAAGGCCCTGTTTGACGACACTACCTTTTGTTTGCTCTTGCAATCAGTCTACTCCAGTCATCTGTGCTAGATGTTGTAAGCTCCTGACTCAATGGTGTTTGCTGTCTCCATGCTGCCTCTCCATCTGCTCCTTCTATTTGTTCTTGCACCTCTGTTTGCTGTACACTTAATAAACACATTCATTCAAAACTGAAAGCACAGGTACCATAGGTCATTCTCTGCACCATGCAGAATGTGTGTGTGTGTGTGTGTGTGTGTGTGTGTGTGTGTGTGTGTGTGTGTGCCAGCGTGCATGAATGTGCACAGCAAGGACCCTTACCTGCTAAGCTGTCTTTCCAGATATTTCTTGTGATTTTTAAGCCTTTTTAAAAAATATCTCTTGAGCATGTAGTTCTCCAAGACTCCAAGGTGAAGTGTATTTATTCTTTTTAGTTTTCTTTTCGTCTCTTCTGTCATTCATCACAGATTGTAATCATGTCGGTGTTTTTCTTCAAGGGAACTCTCACTGGCAGCCCACCCTAAACACATCTTCTGTTGCTGGGGGTATAACTCAGCGGAAGAGCATTTGTCTACAGGCACAAGACCTTAGATTCAATTCCCAGTTCTGCAAAATAGAATAAAATAAACACAATAAATGTATGCACTGCAGGCTGTTCAAACAGTAGACTCAGAAGCAATGCAAACAATAAATAACAAGCCAGATAAATAAACATGACACAGGAGCAGTGGTGGAAACAGTCTATCCGAGGGCTCTGTGGGCAACGTGCTTGCGGTGCATGCCTTATGATGTCAGCACAGGTCCCCAAACCTGCACAAAGCCAGGTGCAACCAGGTACAATGTCCCTCCACTGGAGGCCACAGGCAGACAGGAGCCAGAAAGCCTCTCATAAGGATCAGAGAACCAGAGACTCTCATTCACTGAAACAAGATGGAAGATGAGGAACAACACTCAAGGTTATCCTCTGACACACACACACACACACACACACACACACACTACATACCGCACATGCAATTCTATTTACAAATCTTACTTAAAACTTAGATGAAGACAAGCAAGCACAGCGGCAAACTCCAGTGTACAAAAGGCAGGAGGTAGGAGGTTACCCTGACTATGAGGCCAGTCAGGTCTACAGAGCGTGGACCTGGCCAGCTTATGCCACTCAGTGAGACCATGTCTCAAAAGAGGCAAACAAAAGACAAGCAAATGAAAGGCTGAGGGAGTGCTAAGTGAGTGAGACTGTGGATGATGGGAGTGACTTTTCCAAAGGAGGAAATGAGTTGAAGACAATGGTGACAACTCAAACAGTCACCTGTCTCCTTGACAGGGTTCAGTCTTGGTTGTTTGGGGCACCTCTGAGGAACCAGTGGTCACAGGGTGATGGTCACAAATTTCCCCTGCAGAGAATTTTATGTAGGAGATTGGAAATGCAATTGGAAAATGCTTTTAGGTGGCTGGGGAGATGGCTATCAGTGAAGTGCTTGATTCACAGGCATGAGGTCATGAGCTGGGTTCCCAGCAAGCTGGTTGGAAAGCCCAAGCCTAGGAAACGCAGATGAAAACTACTCTGCCTCATCTCAGCCAGAATGGCTATCATAAAAAAAAACAAGTGACAGCCGGGTAACCACTCACTTTCTGATTTGATTTGGGATCTGCTCCACTGGAGGACACTATAAACCCCATCAGAAGCCCAGGGCCGGACAGGTCAGAAACTCTGAATGGAATCCTTCCACTGTTGCTCTGCTAAGTGGGCGTTATGTCAGCCGGCCTTCTAAGTGTCTATGCAGATCTCCATGGCGCATTGCTGTTCATGGTTAGCCAGAGACGCATCTACGTATAGTGCGCGGCAGTCAATGCAGAGACTCATACCTGGTCAAAGTGCTGAGCGTAAGTGACGGCTGAGCGCACAAGCATAAGTGGGACAGCTATATCACCTCCTACATAGCTCAGGGGACAAAGTAGAAAAGGAGGCAGAAGAAAAGTAAGAGAACGGATTGTCCTTGGCTGGTGCCATAGATTGAGCGGGACCCCTGGGCCCAGATCTGCCCATCATAATGTTCTTCTTGTAGGTTTCTAGGATCCTCTGGATCCTTCTATTTCCCCATTCTCCCATGCTTCTCTCACTTGAAGTCCCAATAGGATGTCCTTCCCTCTGTCCCACAAATTTTGGGAATTCCTTTTTTTTAATAGCTGAGTAGTCATAGGGGAGGGGAGTAAGGGGAGAATGGGAAGGAGGGAGGAATGGGAGGATAGAAGGGATGGGATAACAGTTGAGATGTAATATGAATAAATTAATAAAATATATTTAAAAAAAGAAAAGTAAGAGCTGGGGAATGGGGAGAGGAGCGCTGTGTTCTAGGCACCACATGACGGTTAACCCCACAGCTACTGATGGCTACTTGCATAAGTTAGGCCCATCAACACGCCATCCTGGATGTGGAAGGGGTGTACAAAGCCCTACCTCTCCTCAGGGCGCTATTATCGTTTGCTGTGAGAGAGAAGTCATGTTTCTTAGTGTGATGGCCACTGTAAGTTTCCCTTGCTTAAGTAAACACAACCCCCCCCCCCCCCGCACCACAGATGGATGCCTGGGCCTCACCAACCGGGACCTAGCATACTAGGTGACTTTCAAGCCACTGCGATGGTGCACAGCTCCTGAGGGATGCTACCTTGAGTTCCCTCTGGCCATGTGTGGTGGTGCTGGCCGGCAGTCTCATCACTCCCAGGCATGTGGTTTTAGAAGGAGTGCAAGCTTAAGGAAAGCCTGGCTACATAATGAGACTTTGTCTCACAATCATTTTCCTCCCTTGGGATTAGGGAGCATGGTTCAGCAGTGGAGTCTTGGCCTGGCAGGCATCCATCCCTGAAGTGAGAAAATAAATGAGACCTTCATAATTTGAGAGAGTTTGGAGTTACAGGAAAGTTACAGATAATGGAAAGTGTCTGTTACCCAACACCCCATTTCCCCTATTGTTGGAGCTTACGTTAGTGTGGCTCATTTAGCACAATTAATGGGCCATTATTAACACAAGTAATATGTTATTGTTCGCTGAGCTCCACAGTTCACACCAATCTCCTTAGCTGTCCCCGAATGTCCTTTTCTCACACAGCCATCAGTTAGCACGTCTCCTTCCGCTCCTCTGGGCTGTGGCAGCCTCCCAGACTTCTCTTTGGTGGCCTTGGCAGACTCCGGAGCCCTTCCGGGTGCTTGGTAGGCTGTTCTTCAGTTTGTCAAGACAGGGCCTCACCATGTAGCTCTGGCTATCCTGCAACTTACTATGTAGATCAGGCTGGCCTTAAACTCACAACAATTTTTCTTATGATTTTAAGTTTTTCTTTTTTTTTTTCTTTTGAGACAGAGGTTACCAAGCTGGCTTGACCTCCTAGACTCAAGTGATGCTCCTGCCTCAGCCTCCAGAGTAGTTGGGAATGCAGGCACAAGACTCCATGCCCAGTGAAGATGTCAGAGCTGTGTCTGGAGGGGCGAGATGCCCTCTCGGTCACACACACATCCTCTCAGCAAGCGCCTGTTCCACCAGCAGGGCTTGTGGAGTTTGATCTTGACCCTGATCCAGGCCCTCTCCACTGTGAAGCTACTTTGTAGCTAGTGTCAGTTCTTACTACAGAGAGGTCCCACCTAACTCCGCTTCCCAGAAGCCCCTGAGGTACACATTTGGAATTCTTCCATGCAGCAGTCTCTGATGTGTTCTTTCACCATCCCTTGTCACTTGGGAAAGGTTATATGACCCTAGGGGCACAGGCACGTGAAACAAGCATGCAAAGCAGCCTTCTACTGAAAGTAAACCATAAAGAGATGTATTTTTAAAACCTCCTTGGTAAACATATAAGTTTTTTTTACCATGTATTAAAGATGAAAGGGAATTTAGATTTTGAGATAAGTGTGTTCATTTACTTTTATATTAAGAATTAAATCAAGCCAGGCGTGGTGGCGCACGCCTTTAATCCCAGCACTCGGGAGGCAGAGGCAGGCGGATTGCTGTGAGTTCGAGGCTAGTCTGGCCTACAAAGCGAGTCCAGGAAAACCAAGGCTATACAGAGAGACCCTGTCTTGAAAAAACAAAATAAATAAATAAATAAATAAATAAAAGAAGAAGAATTAAATCGTAGCTGGGCAGTGGCAGGTGGATCTCTGTGAGTTCGTGGCCAGCCTGGTCTACAGAAGGAGTTCCAGGAAGGCCAGGACTACATAGCAAATCAAAAAACAAACAAACAAACAACAACAAAAGAATTAATTCATGAACTGGAAAGGTGGCTCAGTGTGTGCCTCTCAGCCCAACAACCTGGGTTAGCTCCCCAGAACCCTAACTGTTGACCTCTGACCTCCACACACCTGTCATGGCATGTGCATTCATGCACACAGACACACATGCACAGGTACAATACATTTTTTTTTTTTTAAGGATGAAAGAGTGGACATGTATTTTCAGACTGTTTTTCAGGCAGCTTGGTATTTGATTGCATAATCATCAATGCTGAGAAGGCCGCTTGACATAGCTGCCGGTTGTCAGGCCATGGCGTGCCTCTAGGCTCATCTCAGACGCAGTTCCAAGTTCAGTCCTAATTGCGCATCAGAATTCACTTAGCAATGGCTGTGGGTCCGTTGGTTTGAAGACACAAGATCTCACTCAGGAGCCCGGACTGGTCTGCAGCTCTCACTTAAACTAGGACAAACTCCCTCCCTGCCTCAGCTTCCCTCGTGCGGGCACTATAGACATGAGCTGCTACACCTTGCCTCGTTTAATTTTTTTGTTTTGGGGACCAAGTCTCGTTATGTGGCTCTGACTGTCATCCTGGAACTTACCTCGTAGACCAGGCTGGCCTCTGCTTCCTCAGTCCTAGGATTCAAGACTTGCACCATTACACTTGACCATAGTTTTTAATTTCACCGGTACTTCTTTTTATTTAGTGTGTGTATGTGTGTATGTTAGATAGAGAGAGTGTGTGTGTGTATCCGCTTATGTGTGAGTCGCCCCTTTTACAGTGCGGCCTCCGTGAATTGATTAACCTCAGGTAGTTAGTTTTGGTTATGAGTACCTGTTGACAGTCAGAGGTTCTTTTTTTTTAAGATTTATTTATTTACTTTGCGTATATGAATATTTTATTTGCATACATGTATGTATGTGAACCACTTGGGTGCCTGTTGAATCCCCTGGGCTTGGAGTTACAGATGTTTGTAAGCCATTATGTGGATTCTGGGAACCCAGGTCCCTTGCAAGGGCAACACATGCTCTTAACCACCGAGCCATCACTCCCGCTGCCCCCTAACAATTCTTATAACATACAGGCCAGCAAGTTGTATTTATTCATTTGTTTTTTTGATTTTTGTTTTTTGTAGGGCCTGGTGGTTCAGGCCTCTAATCTCAGCACTTCAGAGGCTGAGGCAGTATCCTCAAGAAGTCAAGGCAGCCTCAGCTACACAATCTGAAGGTGCGTGTGTGTGTGTGTGTGTGTGTGTGTGTGTGTGTGTGTGATAGCAATTTTGAAAATCAACCATTCTAGCGTGTTGCAATCCAAACATGTGCTCACTTGACACTTACAGGCTAAGGCTGACATTAGAACATATTAAAGATTGTTTTTCCTAACCAAACCACTCTGTTTCTACAAGAACAGACTTTTTTTTTTTTTTTTTTTTTTTTTTTTTTTTTTTGTGGTGCAGATAGTAAAAGCATTGAGACTTGTAACGTTTCATGGTCTGAGATCTGAGATCATGTTTCAGGTGGTATTTAGTGGCACAAGTGCTGAGACACTTGGGATTCAGGTGTTTGCATTTGATTCTGAGTTCAGAAATCCTTTCTGTTGCCAACATTTTAACTCCGCTTCAGTTACGTAGCCTACCATGAGGTCACCACTCAAAATATAAGGAACCAGACTGTCCAGTCATGTATTTATGTAGTTGCAGGTCTAAGTCTATGTATTTTCTTTTTTCACTTTTGAAGATTTATTTATTTATTCGTGTTAGGTAGGGGTGGAGGCGGTGGGGTAGAGAAGACAGCTTACTAGAGCCAGGGGTCTCCTTCTACCAGGTGGGGCCCAGGGCTCAAGCTCAGCTCATCGGCTTGGCTTCAGGTGCCTTTATGTGTTACCATTTCCCCAGCCATATGGTTTTGTTTATGTTGTTGCTTGTTTTTTGAAACAGGGTTTCTCTGTGTAGCCTTGGCTGCCCTGGACTCGCTTTGTAGACCAGGCTGGCCTCGAACTCACAGCGATCCACCTGCCTCTGCCTCCCGAGTGCGCCACCACGTCCAGCTTTGCTTTGGTTTTTACTTCTGAGACAGGCTCCACTGGGTAGCTCAGGATGGCTTAAGGCTCACAAAAGGCTGTTTCTTTGGCACTTCCTGCTAAGGCCCGTGGCTATGTCACGTGACGTTGTTTCCTGGCTCTTCTTAAGAATCTCCTTCAGCTGGCCCTTGCTCTAACTCTCTCACTTTCTGAGAGTCTCCTTGCTCCCTGGTCCCGGCTGTTATCTCAGGTTTCTTTCCTGTGTTCCTTCCCCTGGACCACACCACATGTGTTCCCAAGAGCCTCAGTGGTCTTTGTGAAGGAATGCTGTAAGGAACATAGAACAAACGCCACAGAGCAAGAACATATTTTTACCATGAACACTATCTGTAGTGGAAGTTTTGGTTTCTTTAAAAACTCAGTTTTGTTAATATAAACATGTTTTTTGTTTGTTTGTTTTAATCCCAAGTGTGGGATATGGGACTGCCTTAGTTTACCCACAGCTGTTAAGTTTCTTGCTTTGTGTGGTCTTTGTCAGCGGCTAACAGCCTCATGTGACTCAGAGAGGGGCGTGGTCTCTGCCAGCTGGTGATAGATTAATTCTGAGGACTTTGGGTGGAGGGGGGGGGGAGGGATAAACACCAGAGCTCAGAGAGAGAAAGGGAGGGGGAGGAGCGGGGGAGGAGCTTTGAGGAGACTGTAACAGGAGGAAGAAAGCTGCTGGTTCCTTTTTGTTTGCTGATTGGCTGGACTGCTAAATAGCCTGACAAATGGATATTAGTATTGCCCCAAAGAACCCGATGACCCTAACCTGCCAGACGTAGCTAAAGAGAATTATGCCCCCTTCCACCATTAACTTTCTTTCTCTCTTACTAGTATTGCAGGCGGGAAGGGAGGTAGAAGTATAAGAAGAGAAAGGAAAATAAATATAAAAAGGCACCGACAATTAACTTAGTTACTTTTCTATTCCTGTGGTAAAACACCATGGCCAAGGCAGTGTATAAAGGAAATGTTTACTTTGACTTACAGGTTCAAAGAGTTAGACTTAATGGTAGTGGAGTGAAGGAACAGGTGAAAGTACATATCTTGATCTACAACCATGGGGCAGAGAGGGAGCTGGGGGTGGGGCAATAGGGATGGCCTGAGTCTTCTGAAAGGTCAAAGCTCTGCCTCCAGAGACACACCTCTTCCAACAAGACCACACCTCCTAATCCCTCCCAAACAGGTCTTCCAGCTGTGGACCAAGTATTTAAACATATGATTCCACAGGGGCCGTTTTCCTTCAATCCACCGCCTTCCACTCCCTGCATACCGTAGGCTCCTGGCCTTATCATAATGCAAACCCGCTTATCCTTCCCAGTTCCAACAGTTTGGAAGTCCAAAGTCTCTTCCGAGCTCAGGCTGGTGGGGTCTTGAGGTCTCTCCTCGCTTTTCACCATGTCAGAGCAGGCCTCCCTTTAAGCTCCTTATCTCTTTCAGCACAAACCTTAGTTTCAAGGTTAATTATTCTGTTGCTCTTTTTTTTTTTCCTTCCTCAAGCTGTACATTTTGTATTTCCTTTGACCCCACTTGCTCTTTTTCACTGGAGACATAAGACTGATTGCTAACAATGGCAAGACAGAGTCTATATTAGACTATCTTGAAATCTCCTTCACCAAGGAAATTATTCCATTACTTTCAGTTTAACCTTTGGCAAATTTTAAGGATAATGACAGAAAGAAGTCACATTCTTTGTCAAAATGTCACAAGAATTAGTCCAGTACCTACTATTGTCCCCCTCTGAGACCTTCCTCTTTCCTACCTCTCTACTCCCCATTTCTACTTAAACTTTTCAGCCTTCATTATTTTCCCATTCTGCTTTCTTTCTTTCTATTCTTTATTTTTTTTTAAAAAAATCTATTTATTTGAAACAGGGTCTCACTATGTAATCCTGTCTGACCTTAAAGTCTCCATGTAAACCAGGCTGGCCTTAAGTGCACAGAGGTCTGCTTGCCTCTGCCTCTGCCTCTGCCTCCTAAGAGCTGGGATTCAGGGACAGCACAGTCTGCCCAGCTTCCCCTCCTCCTGTAACCTCATCTGTTCTACTCTCTCAATGCCCTCCAACGTCTCACTTTTCCCTTTTCAGGGTCCTTTTCAAGTTTCCTGGCCTCATGACTGACATCAAAATATTCTAAATGTAGCATGATCAAAAAGGCACTCCACAAACTGTCTTTCTAGAGAATTCTTAAACCTATAGGTGTTTCTAGGAAAATGCCAGGGGCTGAAAAGATAGCTCAGAAGCTAATAACCCAAGTTCAATTTCCAGCCCTCATGTCATGGGGCTTACAACCATCTGAAACTCCAGCTCCAACAGGATCTGATGCCTCTGGCCTCTGCAGATACCTGCACTCATGCGCACAAAACCACACACAGATACACACAGGCGCGCGCGCGCGCGCACACACACACACACACACACACACACACACACATTTAAAGAAAGGAAAATGTGTGAAAGACAGGGAACTGTTGTCCCTCTGTGGCTTTGCAACTGCCATTTTTTGTCAGGTAAGGCTCCTGACATGTTCTACCAGGATAGGGGCTTAAGAAAGACAACAGAGCAGTAGTGAAGGTATGGGAAAGACTTGCTGCTCATGTCTTGTCCCTGTCAGATTAGCAATTTCCTTTTATCCAGAAGAATAGTCCTAGTCTCCTGATATTCCCTACAATCCCAGAAGGAACCTGTTGTGTGGTTTCCCCCTCCACACTGGAGCAGCTCCTAGGGTTCAAGAAACATACAAGGTTCAGAAAGTCTATGAAACTTACAAGCTTCAGGAAGGTCAGAAAGTTATCAGATTCACAAGGCACCTCCATAATGTTATAGAAGCACTGGGGAATTGATGAAGGGGTGGAGCCTCTTAAATAGGGCTGCCTAAAATTTGGACCCAGAGCTCCAGAGATACAGCTTTTTTAAGCTGTCACTCATGCTGGGGTGGACTTGAGTCATCCATATTCCTATAAGTAACCCCTCATCTATGCTCCTGTGAGCAAACCCAATAAACTGACTGGGTCACTGGCTGAAGTAGCCAGCATAAGAGTGGAATCATTTCTTTAGAATGACTTTCGTGTGCTATCTGGGATAATAGTTTGTTCACATGTTCCCAGGAAAAACGGTACACCATAGCACCATGGCCCTGGCCAGACAGCACTCCTTGCTTGAGATTTTGCCCACTTCCATGAGGCTCCTCTGAGCTCTCACTAAGAGTCTCAGACCCCTGTCTCCTCTATGGGCTTTCCTGCTCTGTGTGTGGCAATATCTCCCAGTTCCACCATTTGATACTTCCAGATTCCCCTGCAGCTTTAAGAACAGGGCCTGGCTGAACTGACAGCAGCAGGGGCTCACACAACTAATGAAAGCCAACCAAACACACCTGCTTTTTACTTGGTTTGGCTGATGTTGCTTTAGAATGAGTCATGGCAGGAGTATTTACGCTACAGAAATCTTAACACTACAAACAAGAGTTATTCTGGCTCCTTGGAAGCCAGTTTTCCATGCAATGCTGGGTGCTGACATCACAGCCAATTGCATGACATAGTCACCTGCCACAAGAACTTGTGGAGAGCCCTGCAGCTGCTGTAGCGATGAAGTAATGAGGACTGGAGGGCCTGGGGAGGGACAGCTGCTTCCGAGGCCATGGAGATACTATGGGAAGCAAAGGACATGCTCTAGCCTTTGTAATTTCAGCTTAAATCACAGCCAGAGAAACAGGGTTTCCATAGAAAAAAAGCAACCCTTTCAACCTAGATGAAAATTACACTCAAGATTTAACTGGCTCGCATAGTAACAGCTCAATTGGACATCACCATTTGTCATAATCTCAAGAAATATGTGTGGGTGTCTACTAGTGTGGCTGAGAGATGAACAGGAGCGCAGAGGCACAGTCAGAGCATATATCTGTGGACAGGAAAAGAGACGATCAGGAATATAGGTGCATGGGCAGGAGTACAGGTGCACGGAAGAGGAACATAGGTGCATGGGCAGGAACATAGGTGCATGGACAGGAACATTGATGCATACTTAAGAACACAGGTGCATGGTTGGGAATACAGGTGCAGCACAGTCAGGAGCACAGGTGCATAGTCAGGATCATAGGTGCATAGTCAAGAGCACAGGTGCATAGTCAGGATCACAGGTGCATAGTCAGGAGCATAGGTGCATAGTCAGGAGCATAGGTGCATAGTCAGGAGCACAGCTGCATAGCCAGGAGCACAGATGAATAGATAGGAGGAGCACAGGTGCATGACCATGAGCCCAGGTGCTTGGAATAGGAGTAGAGGTACATGAGCAAGAACACAGTGGCACAGGCAGAAGCATGGGCATGTGGTCATGGGCAGTGGATGATCAGGGACAGAGAGTAGAGATGTGGAAGTCTGGCTACCAGGTCCGGGACGCGTCTCAAGATGGGACATTCCCACGAGAAGGCATGCTTCTGGAGCAGCTAAGCAGACAATGCACTTTGCGGACCATATTCCTCTTCTCTCATGCTGCTGCCTGTTCAATAGGTCCATTTACAGGTTGCGTGGGTTCTATGTGATCTTTCTTTCCCCAAACTAGCCTGGGTACCGTTACTGCTGAGTGCCTGGAAAGCCAGGAGAAGGGACCAACACTAAAACTGTGTGGCATCATGGCTTGGTGTGTGTGTGTGTGTGGGGGGGTGAGCCTGAGATCCATATGAACACACAGATATAAAGGGACAACAGAGCTTGTAGACTTAAATGAGTGACAAATGGAAAACTACCTGAAAAGGTTACTGGCAGCCTAAGGAATAACGAGTAACCAAAAGAAAGGTCTAGTTGTATCTGGAATGTGGGATCTGAAGATGAGAGGTTAGAATAGAATCCAGAGGACTGGGGCTGTAAGCCACATGGCACTTAACTAACATGCATCAGCCTTCTGTGCCAAACAAATAGAGAAGACAGACAGACCAGGCAAGCATATGGTGGTCCAAGACTACGATGTCCACTTTCATGAGGCTGAAGCAGGTGGATCATGAGTTTGAAGCCAACCTGGATTATGAGGCAAGTGCTGGGCCAACTGAACTACATAGCAAGACCAAGTCCAGTAAGTGATGATGGTGATGATGAAGATGAAGATGAAGAATTATCTTAAGAGGCATGAAGGCTGCTATGAAATAGTGGGACTATTTTACTGGCTTCCTTCCCCTCTCCCTCTACTCCTCCCTTCCGTTTTCACTCTGTCTAACAAGCCATAGTAATAGTAATAAATGTATTATGCTAATACTTGTGACACCGTACATAGATATGAGCGTAAACACTTTAGCATGGTCAAATAGAAGTTTCCTGAATAATGGAAGATGAATCAGCGTATCCCATTCCCGCTTTCCAGATTCTGGTAACGACTGAACCCACTTTATAAGCTACTGTCGGAAAGCAACCTACGGTTTCAAAAACATCATGAATAAAAATGCCAGCCAGAATTCCAGATGTTGAGAGTGAGAGGATGGGGCTGAGGTGACATTTGAAAGCAATATTGTCACACATGCTACACAATGGATGAGCCCTGAGGGACATCATGCTGTCAGCAGGGGTAGCAGGGAGACACAGTCCAACACTGCTGCCAACAGCCTGAGGAGCTTCTTTCCCCCTTAGAGACCTCTGCTCAGGTGAAGCCATATGCTTGATGGTGACACAGAAAAGAATTTCAAGACGAGCCAGACTAAAGGCAAAGTCAATGAGTTTATTAAGTATTTCGATAGAGTCATAGGAAAAAGGCCCCGAGTCATGGGTGTCGGCTTCTCAAGAGAGTTCTGTTAGATGTCTTGGAACTCACTGTGTAGGACAGGCAGACCATGAGACCACAGAGGGCTATGGGCCTCTGCATCCAGGATGCTGGCATTAAGCATGTACTCCGATATGTCTGACAACACTTAGGTCTCTTCGCAATGGCTATGTCCAAGATCCTGTGGCTTTAAGTTGCATTCTTTTTGTTTTGTTTTGTTTTGTTTTGTTTTGTTTTGTTTTTTGTTTTTCGAGTCAGGGTTTCTCTGTGTATCCTTGGTTGTCCAGGACTTACTTTGTAGACCAGGCTGGCCTCAAACTCACAGCGATCTGCCTGCCTCTGCTTCCGGAGTGCTGGGATTAAAGGCGTGCTCCACCACCGCCTGGCCTTAAGTTGCATTCTCTGACCTTAAGTTGCATTCTTTAAAGGAAGCAATTCATTACAAAGTTTAAAGATTTAATAGAGCTTGAAACGAAATGAGAGCTGCATTCAAACTGGCTTGCTTAAAGGAGCAGGCTTTGGCCCGGTGAAGCTGTAAGGGGTCGTGGGAGGTGTACTGTTCCAATGCAGAGCCGAGAGAGGAGTTTGGATATGGTAAGGTTCATGGCTGCTGGTTGTTTTCGAACCTTTGTCTGAGTTGCCTTCAGGAGAACACACACTAGCTCCCTGGCAAAGTTTGGCCCTGTCACATGAGCGAGGATCCACACGCAGAAGCTGCATCTCTGAAGACTATGGACTGAACGGAAGTGCAAGGACAAGGACAGCCATCTGTGTCCTCTTCTGAACCTGACCTAACAGCTTCCGTGGGCAGCAGGCAAATTCTTACGGACACACAAACAGACTCGACTCCTAGTTTCTCAGTCAGAGGGCCAAGGATGCTGTCAGGCATCTAGAATCCTATCCCAGAATTTCCCCCACTCTGCTATAACCTGCCCCCCCCCCCCCCCCCCGATAGCCTCACCTATGTATTGTAAAAGTATTATTTTTATGACTTTCTTCATTCTGTTATTAAAAAAAAATCATGAGGTTACTGCTTCACTGGAACATGGAATTTCGGGAGAGCTAAGTGTGTGCTCCCTGCCATGGTCACTGTTGGGTTCGGAAGAGTGATCTCTTTTAGTCCTCTGTGGTGAGAGCCATTGCCTTCCTTGACAATCAGTTGCGTTGAGGCTCTTTGACTTTTAGTCATCAATTAAGGCACATTGTATCCCAGAGAGATGTGTGTGTATGTGTGCGTGTGGTTCTCTCCCTTCCCACATCCCCTGAGCTCCCCACTCCTGTCCTAGCTCACTGCTAAGTAACCCAGTCACAGACTGTGACCTCTCTTCTTCCAGGCACCTAGAACACTCAAACTCAGAGACAAAAAACAGAGCGATGACTGCCAAGGGCTGGGACTGGGGAACAGAGACAAGGAGCTTCAGCTTTGTGAGATGCAAGTTTGGGGGATGGGCTAGTTGGTTGCAGGCAACATGAAAGTGCTCAGGACTACTGGGCCACATCCTTAAAAGTGGCACATGGGAAGTTCCGTGTAATTCACCACCTTCACCACCACCTTCACCACCATCTCCACTACAACCACCATCATCATCTAAAGTGACTTGAGGCCAACCTGGTCTCTACATAGTGAGTTCCAATTAGCCAATGCTACATAGTGCGACCCTACTTCAAAAATAAAATAAGACTAGAGGCTGAGATGACAGCTTAGCTGGTGGAGTGTGTGGCTAGCAGGCAGCTTCAGACTCCAGCTTCAACCCTCCAAGTGATAGCTAACACTTAGGAGGCAGAGACAGGAGAACGAAGGTTATCCTTAGTTACATAGGGAGTTCAAGGCCAGACAGGGATATAAGAGCCCCTGTTTCAAAAACAAAACAAACAGCCAGGTGTGGTAGCACGTGCCTTTAATCCCAGCACTTGGGAGGCAGAGGCAGGCAGATCGCTGTGAGTTCAAGGCCAGCCTGGTGTACAAAGCTGTCCAGGACAGCCAAGGTTACACATAGAGGACAGCTAAGGTTACCCAGAGAAACCTTGTCTCGGAAAACCAAACCAACCAACCAAACAAACAAACAAAAAAGCAAACAACTGAATAACAATAACAGCACAAAGAATAAAATTAAGAAAAATATTGACCAAAAACCTTTGAGCTTGATGAAAGACACCCAATCAGTAAACTTAGAAAGCCCAAAGAACTCAAAGTATAACAAATGCAAAGAGACAGTGTGGCAAAGCATAGAACAGGGGCTGGGGAAAACATGGATTTCCTTCAGAGGCACAATAATTAAGGCATACAGTTGAGGAGTGGTGACTACAGTGAACTGAAGCCCTTAAACTTAAAGAGCGCAGGGCAAAGATATCATAAAAGCTGGACTTTCATAAAATCAGTACACATGTTAAAAAAAAATTAAAATGAGCACTGAAGCCACAGCAGCAGACCGTGCAAGGAAAGAACAGACTGAGAGGAAAACAACTCTCAGAAAGCAAGAAACAGGAGGCAAAAAGAAAATGGTACATCAAATGGAGAAACAATGTAAGGTGGTAGAAATAAACACCAGTAAATATAATAAATATAAATGGACCACAGATGCACAATCTAAAAGACAGAGATTACCCATTTTTTACTGGAAACTTTTCTTATGGGAAATACATGAACAACATGAATGTTCCTGTAATATAGAATAGATCATGGTGACCAATTACCCATGTTTACTTCACATATATATGTTCGATGAGGAGGCCATTAAGATCTATTTTACATAGTATGTGTTACACAGTGAAATACTAGTCACATGCTCTTAAGAGCTTACAGGACTTCTTTGGGCATTAGACAACTCTAGGCTCCTAGACACTTTTAATCACATGATTTATTTGTGTAACCAATTTATTCTCTCCATGAGGTCCTAGCAAGGTGTGAAGCGGGGTCGTTTTCTGGTTATTGTATTTCTAAGTATTTTTTGCATAAACAAGTAATGGTATCTATTAGCAAATGGTTCAGTGCAGTGCTTTGTGGCTTGGTAAACACTAAATGCGGAATAGCTTTTATTTATGACAGTTACTGAAAGCATTCAGCAGAGTGGCACGAAATAAGCAAACAATAATTGCCAGCTTATTATATTTATAATTGTTATTTATGAACTGTCACAAGGCCTGGCACATATCACTAACCCGTAAACATCGTGTTTGTAAGAATAATGAGTACTTTATTATATTCAGGCTCAGCAGAGCCTGGCACCACACGTGCGGGAAGAAAGTGGAAGTTTATTCTTGTTAATTATTATTATTAAGTAAAGCACTTAACAACAGCTCTACCCGCAGGCGCTTACTAAACAGTCTCGCTGGAGACTGCCCCTCCTCCCAAGCGGTGCGAGACCACGCCCCCTGCAGCAGAAGCTCCGCCCTCCGCCGCCCGGGCTGTGTCTGCGCAGAGCCTCCAGAAACAACGCGCATGCGCGGTCTCCCTTCCGCCGCTGGAGTCTCTGGCCGCTGCCGGAGCCCGGCCCCTGCTACGTGCGTGCCTACGTGCGTGCGTGCGTCGGGGCGTGCGTGCCTACGTGCGTGCGTGCCGTGAGCTCGCCGGGTACCGCGGCCTCGCCCTCCGCCCCTGCGCCCCGCTACCCAGGCCGCCGCCCCCCGCCCGCGCCGTCGCCCCCGACGGGGAGGACCATGGCGAAGGTGGAGCAGGTCTTGAGCCTCGAGCCACAGCACGAGCTCAAGTTCCGAGGTAAGCGGGCGGCCGGCCCGGGAGCTGTCACTCCGCTCCCGGCGCCGGAAGAGACGCGCCCTGAGGGCAGGACGCTGTCCGCCTAAGGCCCGCATGCACCAGGCGCCTAATGCATGCATGTGGAGTCAGTGTATGGAATCTGCCTGAGTCCCTCGTCTCTTCAGTAGCCCCCGGACTGCTACTGCTGTAGCTGCTGGGGCTACAGCCCAGGAAGCCTGTGCACACTTTCTGTGTAGTATACTTTCTGTATACATTTGTGTGTAAAGGTGCACTTTACATGCAAGCATGCACACGTGAATAAAAAGGTGCATTTTATACAAATATGTATGCAGAGTATATGCATGTACTATATAGCATGTATACATACATGCTCGTATTTATGTGTGTACACACGTATTTATGTATGGGTGTATGTATGTTACCCTTCATCAAATGTAAAGGCCATGAGGCAACGGGGACCGTGTCCAGCCTGTTCCTTGCTTTGTTGCATGTTTTGAGTCACCGTACTGGGCACTGGAGGCCTATAGAGCTCCTCAGACTAGTGAGCAAAGATGGTCGCAGGCGGTGGTAAGTATTATGAAGGAAAGGAGGCGTACTTTAGGTTGACTGCTGTGATTGCCCATGTATAGCCTACATGTATCCCACGACTTAAGGGGCCTGAGAGTCACCTGTTTCTCTGCTGCTGGGAAGTCGGGTAGGGTCGCGGCTCTTACCTCGTTGACACAGTTGAAGTCTGATTTCAGAAGTTTCACATACTTGGCCATTTCACCCACAGACTCTTGGGGAATGTTTCCAGGCTGCGGCTGTTTACCTTGCTTCCCAGGTTCAGAGTGCGCAGCGACTCAGTGCACAGGGAAGCAAAGGCGGCACGCTTAAGTTGGAAACAGAAACCTAAAGAAGCCTAACATTGGGCTGTAGAGATGGCTCAGCAGGTAAAAGCGCTGGCTGCCAAGGCTGAAGACTTGAGTTCAATCCCCGAGACCCACGTGATCAAAGGAGAGAAGTGGACTTCTGCAAGTTGTTTTCTGACTCTACAAGTGCACGCGCGCGCGCGCGCGCGCGCGCGCGCACACACACACACACACACACACACACACACACTCACAAACATTTTCAAATAAAAACATCCACTTAATACAGATCTTAGTTGCCAGAGGCCCCTATTTACCATGACTCCACTTGATGGCGGGTGGGGAGAAACTGGTATGCATTTGATAGCAACTATTTGGTGTTTTGGATTCTGATCCTTTTCCAGGTTAGTGGCACCATGCCGTCTTCTCTCAGCTCACAGCAGTGAGCCCCACAGCCACAGGGTGTGTGTTCGCATCCTGTCGTATCTACAAAGTGTCCATCTCTGTGGTGGGTGTGCACATGCGTGTAAGCTCATCAACATGTGCTTTTATTTATTTTATTTTGCATTTACTTTATTGTGTATAGGGGTATGTATGCCACAGTGGATGTATGGAGGTCAGAAGACAACTTGAAGGAGTCACTTCTCTCTCCTTCCATTATGTGGGTGCCAGGGATTGAACTTGGATCTCCAGTCTTGCACAGCAAGCGCTTTTACCTGTGGAGCTGTCTCACTGGCCCTCTTTGAGATAACGTAGTTCTGACGTAGTTCAGGCTGACCTAAGACTTGAGATGAATCTCCTGTCTTTGCTTCCCAAGTGCTGGTATTACCAGCTCAACACACATCGGAATAGCAGATTATCATCAAATGGGCTTTGTGCTAGATGGTTCTGTGCACCTGTAGGCTGATGGAAGTCTGGAGCTGGAACATCAGCTGTGATGTTCAGAAAGGTGAAGCAGGTTAAATGCATTTTTACTTAAACATTTTCAGCTTAGAAAGGGTTGTCAAGACCTAACTTCGTCGAGGGGCACCTCTGACTTTCTGTCATGTTCTCAGTGGCTTCTCTGGAGGAGCAGACTGGGAAAGGAAGCCAAATAGCCAAAGTGATGTCACTGGGGTAGCCTGAAGTTCTCCTTGTGACGTGGCACACATTGAGCCTATTGGTCCGTATCCATGTGTGTCAGAGCCCAGGAAAGTTCAAGTCCAATTGATTGCACTCATGTGCTCTCCCTCAACACCCACCTTTACATCCAGGGGAAAGAGGGGCAGATGAGGTATCCAGACTGGAGAGTGTGGTGAAACGAGCATCCCAGAGCGTGGGACGTCACATCATGACAGAGTGTCTCTGAAGCTGGTTAAAATGGTTCAGTGACAGCTGGGTGGAATTGGGTGGGAGTGTTTTGGACATGGCCAGTACTGTGCATAGAGGTCCAAAAGCTGGGGTCTTGCTCCTTGGGGATGCCATGGGTGGGAGATGCGGGATGGAATGGAAGGCCAGACTGGCTGGTACACAAGAGTTAGGTCTACACACCCACTAGGTGTGATGACTTGACTGGATCCCCTTGGGTTGATGCCCTGAAGCCTCCACACACCCACTATCTCTAGTGTATGGGCCCGGAAGGAGAAGGTGGAGTTCTAGTTCTTCCGGTTAAGTGTGTGTGACCTTGGGTGCCACCTTGCTCTTTTACCCTTGGGTTGACAGTGGTGCTAAGACCGTGACACTTCTCCAGCCAACATCACTGGTTGCCAAGAAGGTAGTCCAGAGGTTTGGTGTCCATATGTCCTCTAGGAGAGGTGGCCATGGATGTGTGGATACCTGCTGGGGGTCTTGTGAGTGCCATTCATTCATTAGCCCGGAGTCGTCTTGGAGAGGAAGTCTTAGTAAGCCTTTAAGCCTGGTCTGGAGTGAATTGTGGTCCTGCTGTACCTCCCTGGTGCTCAGATGGTATGTGGTGCCACCAAGCCCAACTGGGGTGTTTAGTTTCTTGGTTTGTTTGCTTTAAGCTGACTGCTGAGACAGTAAAATAAGAGACCCAGTAAGTTGGCTCATTGTGTTAAGGAAATTCATTTCAGGGAATGAACCTTCATATTTAACCAGTCTCTTTAATGTTATCTAGAATAAGGACTCTGATTTCTGGGGTTCATCTAAATGAAGTCCACTTGTAGCTAATCAAAGTGCTTGTCACTCAGGGAATGACTGGGTTGTTTGGTTTTTGTTTTTTACTACAGTTAAAGATGATGGTATGGGATTTAGTATTGGTCACATCCTGGAAATTTGTATGATGTGTTAAATGTAAATATGTTATAGGCTGGACGTGGTGACACAGGTCTGTAAACTCAGGGAAGAAGATTGTGAACTCAAGATCAAATTGGACTACATCTCAAGAAAGCATAAAATAAAAACCAAGCACAAAAAGGCTTAGTATGATGTAGGTCAGTGGTAGAGAGCCCTTGGTTTGATCCTCACCACACGCACGCGCACGCGCGCGCGCGCGCACACACACACACACACACACACACACACACACACTCTTACAGATGAAAACAGCCCACAGACTCCTGTGACTTTGTTTAGTTCTGTGCACCACGCTGCATTGCTCATCAATAAACACCCAGAGGAGAAAGGCTAAAGGGAAGACAGCATAGGTTTGCCCAGACTTCTGATCTTTATGGAGTCAGAGTACAAGTTTTTTAGCCAAGGACACTTCCTGAGATACTGGAAGGCTCCAGAAGCCTGTGGAAGGAGTGTCCTCTTCATGGTCTCGTTTTTTTCTGTGCCAGGCCTTCTAGGGCTTGACAACATTTTAGGTCTTCCTGGGAGCTCTAACTTGTATCCTTCCTTTCTCTCTCATCAGATCTCCTCTGTGGTAAGCAGTGGCCTGTATATTTTGGGTCATTGTCCACCCCCTATGCCCCACACAGTTTCTGTCATAGTCGTTGCTGGGACTGATAGCTAAATCCCTCACTGGGTTGAGGCACCAGCCCGTTGTGGATTTGATGCCTCCTTGCCTTGTTCCAGCACTAAGCAAGTGGCATTTGAGAAGTCAGGAGCAGGTTGAGTACCTGGGCAGGGGTACTTGAAGTCCAAGCTTGTGAGTAAGCATTGTTTTTTATATGGAGAGAACAGGCTAGAACAGGCCATCAACTTGACGTGTGATATAAAAGCGGCCTCCCAACCAGTGGATACAGTCGTCGCTGGCAGTAGTTTCCATTCCACTGCTCGCCCAGTGGGTCAGAGCTCTGGTCGGCAGAGTGCCGTACAGCACAGCAAAGTGCCAGCAGCACACTTATGGTTCTTTATGGCTGTAGTTTAAATCCATCCTGAATAGATTATCTACATGTGTTTAATTATTAACCAGCTTGCTCATCAAAAAAGCAAGTGGTATTAAGTTCACTGGGCTTGAGTCAAACTTAAATCTTCACTGACACTATTGTTTACTTCTGAATCTTATCCCTAGGAGAAAAATGAACTACAAGGTAACTTTTTCTTATCTTCTTTTTCTTAAAAACGTTTGTGCAGCCCTTGGCCTTGTACTTGGAAGGCAGGGCTGGTTCTAAATGAGGGCTTGTGGCGGGCAGCCTGGCAATTCCCTAGTAACTTTTCATCCCTGTGTTGATTTATTGAAGTAATTAGTCTGAACTGATGCTTATTAAAGAGCCTGACTCTTAAGCAGCGTTAACACCATCTTTTATTTATTACACTTAGGCAGTGTCTTTCTTCCAGAAAGATGTATTTTGCGCCTATAGTCTTAAGCTAAGCAGCAGAAAATCAGGGGTGGAGCCAGGGAGTTAGTCCCAGAGAATGTTAGAACTCGAAGCTCCAGTTTTAAGATGAAGAGTTATCTCCCAGGCAACTTCATCTGTCCCCTCATTTGGTAAAAGCTCTGCCATCTGAAGGATGACCTGGTCTGGAAGGAGCACTGCTGTCAGCAAGATGACAGAAGATGAACACAGAGCGCGCCTTCCATTAGGCGGGATGAGCTCACAGTGGAGTCTTTCATAAAATAAAAGCCTTGAATTGTGCTAAAACAAAGTTGCGTTATGGTTTTCAGCCGCCCCCTCGTTTTCTGTCATTTCAGGCCATTGTCAGCACATCATACCCAGATAGCTTTGGCCCTTGTTCACTGGTTCTTTGAAGCCTTTACCTGGGGACCTGGGCAGCTGCCTCAGAAACAAGAGTGGCTTAGAGAGCCTTGCTCTGGAAACAGAGTTACTGAACCTGGCAGCATTCTAAGATTACCTTAAAAAGTAACAGTGTGGTAATAAAATACATCCTAGAATTTCCATTTTTCAAAATGTTAAATGCATCCTTTAAACAGAAGCTGTTGTTGGCTAGAAACAGGCCCTCATGGGCACCTGCGGGTCCCTCCCTTGCATGGGGTATTTGGAGTCAGTGCTATTAAATATATCAGAAGAAAAATTTTTGTCATTTATATATAATACTAAAAATAAATATTCACTGTTTAAAATTGATTGTCTAAAAGGATATTAAAAGGACATTTAATATGTATATTTCCTCACCCCGCCTCCCTGCTGATAGCTCCTTACTGCTAGTTCATGCAGGTTCATTCTGTGCAAAGTAAGGGAGAGGGTTTACAGCCTGGAAGGAAGTATGAATGCCACCAGGGTAATTTCTTTCTCTTATTTTGAAAAAAAAAAAAAAGCTATTTTTTTGTATGGTGTTTTGCCTGCATGTATATATGTGTGAGGGTGCCAGATTCCCTGGAATTGTAGTTTCAGACAGTTGTGAGATGCCATGTGGGTACTGGGAATTGAACCTGGGTCATCTGGAAGAGTAGGCAGTGCTCTTACCTGCCACCTCTCCAACCTTGCCAGTGTTTAATTTTTATGTGCAAAGATGAGCATGCTTCCCTCACTGGGTCCTCTTGAATAATTTATTCAAGAAAGGCCACTTAGTCTGATTTAATGAAGCGGGTGTCCTTTGATTACTGATGGGAGAGTTGTGGGCACAGATTCATCCTGCCCACATTTTTATTGAGAGCAAGAACTGGATTCAGATTTTTGAGAGGACTCCAGCAGAGTAACTAGCAACCTGTTACTCCTTCAGATGTCTAACAAGGGAAGACACCAGAGTAGTTTCCTAGTGCTGGTTCATCTTCTGACCCTTTAGAGGTTGTTAACTGCACAGTGTGCAGTTCACCTTCCTTGTCAGGTTCTGTCAGAATTTATAACCGACTCCCTAGGAACTCTGGACTCAGCAAGCTGTGGTTCCCCCCACCTCTTAGGTGCCTCACCAGAGCTCAGGCTTGATAGAGGTTTCCTCAGCTTTCAGGGACTGGCAAAGTGTGACTCAGGAGAGGTGGGTGTGTGCCCAGAAAGCACCATCTTAAGTAAATGGCACTTCAGGTGCCACACAGCTTTTCCCAAGCCCCAAACTGTGGGTCCTGTGTGCTAGCCTTGACCAGAGAAGCAGGGCAAGGTGGGTGACCTTGTGACATCCCTCTTACGGGTAGAGGACAACTTAAGATTCTGTATGAGGTGTGCCCTGGGTTGCCATCATTCTTCAGAGTGACGACGTGAAAGCATGTGGCAAGTTCAAGACAAGCTTGAGGTATACCCTGTTACGTCACATGTATGGTGGATTCTTAGCCACAGTTGTGGTACCTGGATGTTCTTCCTTTTGTGCCATTCATGCCCTTGGTACTAGATTCTCCTTGCCCTCATCTCTTTCCATTAACTCATCAAGTGGCCCTCACATTTACACAGTTGAATAGCCCAGGGAGGCCATGACTGCCATGGGCCCCTCTGCCTTGTTCCCTCTGTGGTGGGCTTGCTTTCCTCTGGCAGACTAATTGACAGAACTTCCAGTCCTTTTCTCCACATTGGTACAGCTTTCAGAAATGCAAATTTGATCATATCTTGCTTAAGCTTGTTAACGTCGCCCCATGGCCAGTAGAATAAAGATTAAATCCTTTAACAAAATGATGTACAGCTATCACTTCTCATCTGACCAGCATCCTCGTCCCCCTCCAGCCTTTCTGCTCCGTGGTGCACTGTGTTAATTGGGGCTGTCTCTCCCCTCCCCAAGCCTCCTGCTTGGCATAGTTCTGACCAGGGCCTGCTGTGTACAGCCCACTGGCTGAGCACCGTGTTTTCAGGAAAGCCCAGAGCTCCTTGATCTCCTATATTTTCCCAGGCCTCTCCTCTCCTTTCTCCTGTCTCCTCCATCCTTGTTCCAGATGGACCTGTGGCACACTTCCCTGAAGAGCACCTGCCTCCCTCCATCTTACTTGGCTGATCTTCGTTCACACCAGCTGAGGGTGCAGTGGGTTTGACAAGTGGCTCCCTGTCTTCTCATTGCCTTTGCATCACTCTTTACTGCTTTGTGGCCCCTTCTTCATCACCAGGTCTCTCTGTGGTACTTGACCTGGCCTTGGCTTTCCTGGAGACTTGCTGGCCTCTTCCTGGACTTTTCCAGATACCTGTTTCCATTTATCAGGATTCTGGCCTCAGGTTTCCCTGTCCTGCCCTTTCCTGTGCTGCTCACTAGTAATACCTTCCGCTTTTTCCACACAACACCCTGTTTACTCTGTGGCTCCAGGAGGCTCTTCTGCAATTTTGGCTGGCTAGACCTGCCGATCTGGTCATGAAAACCTTAGACTCAACATGCTCCAGCCTTCCTTAGTGATTTACCCTCTTACCCCTGAACGTGTTCCTGTGTCTTGGAAATGTTCTTATGTCCAGTTAGGTAAACATCATCTGTTTCCTTTTTCCTTATTCTCATGTCTGTGTAACCAGTTAAATTATTAAATTACTGCCCTGCTAACTGCACACACCCTTCAGAATTGATGTAGTACTGTGTCCCCACTCTATCTGCCTCTGTCATATGTTGAACTGTTGTGTATACAATTGACAGACTTTTTTTCTTAGGGGATTGACAGCATCTCATGCCTGCTAGGCAAGTGATCTACTACTGAGCTGCATCCTCCACCCTCTTTTGTGAGGCAGACCTTGAGCTCCACCCCCTTCTACCTCAGCCTCCTCAGTTGGCTGGCATTACAGGTCTGTGCCATGAGGCCTGGCTCAGAAAATTCTTAACTGAAATGTGAACTTGAGACTTCTGCTTAAAAAAATTCATTGGCTTCTGCAAGCTTGGTTTGCTTACCAGCTGTGTTGGGAGAATAATGTTAGTTAGTTTGAAGAATATACAATAGAACTCAATACTCAGGCTCCTGCCGCACTTGAGCTTCACAGATAATATTGGTCTCAGTTGCATTCTTAGTCACAGACACTGCTCTGAGTTCTGGATGGGCCCTAGAATAACCCTCCATTTCAGGAGACCAATTGCTCTGTCTCTGTCTTCTGGATGGGAGGCAGTAGTGCCTATCTCTCTCTAGCCTGAGAGTCTAGCCCAGAGCCAGGGTACTTATGTCACCATCTCCTGCTGCCTGCACCATGCCACTGCTCCTATTGAGGGAAAACCAGGGAATCCTTGTTTTTTTATGGAGCTCATCTTCCAGTGAGGAAAATCAGTTTCTGGTGTCTTGTGGAGGTGAATGCTGAGTGAAGACAGGTATGGGTTAAAGAGTTTGGGAACAGCTCTGTTCTTTTTATTTATGTTTTACTTATTTTTACTCGTGTGTTTTATTTTAAAATTAAAAAAAAAAAAAAAGGTTTTATTTTTACATTTTAATAGATTTAAAAGATTTTGTAGCTCTGAGGACAGAACTTGGGGATTTTAGCCCATGCTTAGCATGTGCCCTTTCACTGAGTTATATCCTAACCAACCCCTGGGCTCCATTTTAAATAGGATGTTGGGGGAGCCACTTCACTGTGGGTGGTGATATTTAAGCTGAGAGGTTGACCTGTATACAACTCCTGTGTAAACCTGAGATGCTTGGGGGAAGATATTCTAAACCCTGGGCATGGCAAGAGCAAGGCAGGTGGCAGTGAACTCCTAGGTCAAGGAACAGCAGCTTTGTGCCTTGAGTGATAGAGGGGTAAGATGAGCTCTTAAGGGCACAGACAGGAAGACTACTGGAGAGATAGGATTGTGCTGTGATGGGGACAAGGAAGGTTTGGAGAGATTTGTTTTTAAAATGACCTGGCTAGTGTATCTGGTGATTTGGACTAGGTGTGGGAGCTCTGTGATGTGGGGACTCTTGTGATGATCTAGGCTTCAGGACAAGGGAGACATGTGTGGTGGACCAGAGTAGCAACAATGAAAGGTGAGAGGTGCTCAGATTCTGTGTTGAAGGTGGAGCCCCTAGAACCTTTTGGTGACTAAGTGATAGAGGGGGCAGCATGGGAAGAGTGGGTCTCAGGCTGAGTAGGTGTGGCAAGTGCAAATGTAAGGAATTATGTCAGGAGAGATGGGAAATAGATAGTGATCCAGAAAGCCTGGAAGCCAGGGCCAGACTACAGACACAAGAGTGGAAGTCCACAGATTGTTCTTAGAGCACAGGAGGAAGGAGTGACCTCTCCTGGCTGGGGGGAGGGGTTCCCTAACCTTTTCTAAAATAGGTGTTTGATCAGAGCCTTGAAGAATGAGCACACTTCCCAAAGCAGAGATGGGGGAAATAGAAAATAGTTTTCATTTAGATCTCCTCTTACTGGAATGGTTACTTAGGTTCTTCAGTGACTTGGAAACCAAACCATAATCTACCCTAACTGACCAGCTTCCTGCTGCCCTTTCTAACACTGGTGAAATGAGAAATACAGTTGAGCAGAGACGCAGAAGGCCAGCTATGCCCTTTATGGGCTGTGTTGTCTGAACTAAAGCTGTACTGAAATGAGGTGGAGTTTTGTGTGTGTGTGTGTGTGTGTGTGTGTGTGTGTGTGTGTGTGTGTGTGTGTGTGTGTGTGTGTGTATTGACTGATTTGTAGGCAAGGTTGGCTTGGAACTCAGAGAAGTTCTCCTCCCTCAGCCTTCCAAGTGCTGAAGTTGCAGGAATGACCTGCCACATCCATCTGAACAGTGTCTAGCATTAGATAAGTGAGGGCATTTCATATACTGATAACAACTTCTGTCAGAGTTGAAAGTTAGGTCCTTCTAGAATTACTGAGACCACTGCTGTGCTGAGTTCTAAGCAATAACTTTGATTTTTATAAATTATATTATAACAACTATTGCTGTAGGTCTGTTGGTTTAGGTCATGGGTTGAGACAATATTTTGAACCCATAGAGTGTTGTAGGCAGGAGCCTTCTCACAGAGGTATGCCCTAGTCTGAATGTCATTTGCTACCAAGCTTTTCTTTGAGACTCAGTTTCGCTGTGTACCCAAGGCTAGCCTCAGACTTACAGGGATCCGTGTGCCTCTCCCTTCCCAGTGTTGGGATTAAAGGTGTGTGCCATTATGTCTGGCTACAGGAGCTTTCTTTGTGTAGAAAGCATAGAAATAGCCAGATAATTGAATAAGTGGCAGACATAGCATAGCTAGACATTAGTGGGGGCACTAACCTTAATTTAGACCTCTCTTTAATGAGATAAGTGAAACTTAGTGAGTAGTTTAGGTATGTCTTTGCTCCTGGTTGCTGGCCTACACTTCCTACTTTTCCTCACTCACCAGAGGAGTTTAATATAGTCTCTTATCCACATGTTCTTCAACATGCTTTTCAGATCATGTGTACAGATCAGTTCATTCTTTCACACTGCTGTGCCATGTCCTTCAGAGAAGTGTAGTACCTATGTTGCTCCTGAGGAGTCTCCCAAGCCCAGAGCCTCAGCTCCTTTGTTTCCTGGGCTGCCCCTCCTGCCTAACACTCTGTTTTCTAGGTCGCTTCCCAAGTCTGTTGTCAGGGCCTTTTCTAGCACTTTGGATCATTAGCTAAGAGAGTGCTGGCTGTACCCCAGCCTTCCCACCTGTGAAGGACCCAGGGGCAGGAGGTTTAAGGGGCTAGGGAGCTAGGAATCAAGTGAGCCTCCAGTCGGGGGTTGTCATCTACTTCTGCCAAGCTGGCCCAAGGTCCCTTTGATATTGCTGTCAGTGACAGCTCTGGGTGTTGATTCCTTGATTCCTTGGCTGTAATAACATAATGGGTGTGATGTCGCTTGGCAGCACCTCTTTCATGAGGATGTCGGGGACGGTACTTTATTACTTTAGGATACTTTGGGTCTAAAATTTCTTTGAAACAATTTTGTCTATATGTGGGTCCCTTATGTGATTATTTCAAAATAAGACTGAAGGATTAGGCTTCAACCTGTGCTGTTAAAAACATACTGGTTGCTCTGCTTGTTTGTTTGTTTGTTTGTTTGTTTTGGTTTTTTGAGACAAGGTTTCTCTGTGTAGCCCTGGCTGTTTTGGAACTCACTCTGTAGTCCAGGCTGGCCGTAAACTCAAGAGATCTGTCTGCCTCTGCCTCCCAAGTGCTAGGATTAAAGGTGTGCCTCTTCACCACCCAGCTGCAATGGGATTTTGTTTCCAAAGCATTGAGTTAATGTGTAAGCTAATATTTAATCAAGAGGGTAGATTTAGGAAAAACAACTGGAGACTTGATGGTTGTTGAAGAGCTGATCCTTTCTGAACATGTTACATGGCCTCTCTGTCTCCCTTCCATGATCTTCCACTCGGAATTGTGTTAGGCATGTAGCCCAGGCTGACCTCACGCTCCTGGTTGTTCCGCCTCGGCTTCTCTCATGCTATGATCGCAGGCATGTGCTGCTAAGCCTGCTCTTTCTTTGTTTTTTAGAAGGAAGGAAACTGTAAAACCCTGAACAGCTCTAACAAGATTGTTTTTGACAAACCCGTTTGTGAGAACAACACACACTAAAAGGGCTTCATATTTGTTTGGTACACTCAACAACATAGGAAAGCTCACACTGGCCTGTCATTCATCCAGCCCTTTTGCCATTGTTGGTGCCCTGTTCTAGCCTGGATGTGATGATGAATCGGGCCAGTCCATGGAAACGGAAACAGACACGCAGAATAGGTCCATAGGGAAGATGGTGAGGCTGAAGGAGGAGCCACACTCCAGGGGATGAGTGGGAAAGAGCCCAGCCTTAGTCCTCTGCCTGGCTCTCCTCTTCCAGCCCTGCTGAGCTGCTCTACTGCTCCTGGAACTGTTCTCGGTGCTGACCACCTTGGTGAGCAACAGGGAGAATCATGTGATTTGTGATTTCCATTCTAGAGGAACAAATATGGGCATTGCAGTCAGGCAGGGAAGGCAGAAAGCTGGGGCTTGGTACTCGGTGAGAACAGGCTGTGGCAGAATAAGTGTAAATAGCAGATTTGACTTTAGAAGGCCCATGTCTCCCAATTTTAATATATTTTCCCATGTACCGAGTCTGTCATATTGAGACCTCAAGGACTGTTTTATTGTCCCAGCAGCAGTCATCAAAAGGCTTTGCTTCTGCCCGAAGGCTCTCTGTAGGCATAAAAAGAATGTGGTTGCTTATTGTTTGGAGGGTCATGGAGAGGGAAGTGTTTGCAAGAGAGCAAACTGATGCAGCCTGTTCATATAGATTCGAGCTGTAGTGAAGATAATAACTTAAGCTTCTGTCTAGAAGGCTGAGACCTGGTAGGGTATGTGTTATCTTGGTATGTAACTTGTGTGGTGACACATGCAGTGTGATTTTCAAAGGCTGGCAGCCACACCCGGGAGATAGATTACACAGGAAGGATACATATTCATAAACTAGGATTTCTTAAGCTCCAGAAGAGGAAGAGAAGGGATTTGAATGCAAAACAGAGGGTCAGTGACCCCTTGTTGGTCTGCTCCTGTGTGCATTCACATTCAGAATCCTAGTGCTGGCCGGAACTTGACACACGGGTGCAGCATGCCAAGAGCTCCTCTTTTACAAAATTAAATTCTTGCATTTTAATTTACTTATTTATGAGTGATGGCTCAAGAGAGATTGTGCAGAAAGAGGAGCCCTCAACAAAATGGATGCCTACTGATGACCATCCTGGTGCTGGCTGTACTGCTCCAACAGGAGCCTAAACTCACTGAGGCCCTGGTGTCTGCCGGAAGCTGACAGGGCCTGGTTTCTACCTCTATAGTTTTGCCACATGGTGACTATCACTTAGAATATGGGTTCATCAAGTGTGTGTGTGTGTGTGTGTGTGTGTGTGTGTGTGTGTGTGTGTGTATGTGTATTATCCCCATCTGGATGTTCCAGTTTATTGTGTCCTCTTTCTGAAAGACTTTGTTTGGCCTCCGTGGTGAATGTTGTTCTGGTGAGGCTGTTACACCTCCACGTCTAGTGGGAAGTACCAGAGAGAATGGTGCCCAGCTGGGCTGGGAGTACAGCTCAGAGCTAGAGTCCTTCTTGCCTAGCATGTGTGAGACCCTCAGTTCAATTTTGAATAGCACCACAAAAATGAAAAAAGAAAAAGAAATACCTGGCTGTCTCTCAAAGTGGCTGCATAGATTATGTGTCCAGTGGCGCCAATAGAAGTCTCCTGGCCTGATTCCTCCCCACGCTTGCTGCTCAGAGTTCTACTTTAGCAGTGCTGAGAAGCAAATTAGGCACTCGTGTTCCAACTTGCATCTTTCTAAGAATAAGTGGTGACCATTGTCCCATGTGCCCCTGCCTTCTACCCATCTTTGGTAAAATGTCTTCAACTCCTTTGTCTGCTTTTAAACCAGGTGATAGATTTCTGTCGAATTTTAAGAGTTTTCCATAACATTTGGCAGATGATCCCTTATCACATGTATCTTCTACAGATCACCTCCTGGCTGGAGCTGCTGGCCTTCCATTCTGTTGACAATATCCCTTTGCAGAGCAGGTGTTTTTGTTTTTATTTACTTGATTTTTCAGTTCTGGGGCTGGATCCAGGGCTCCCTGAGTGTCAGACAGCCCTCTTCTGCAGAGCCCAGCCTCATCCAGGCTTTGGATTTCAATGAGGTCCAGCTCATCTCTGCTTTCTTCTGTGTATTCTGCCTTGCTTGTTTTTCCTAAAAAGTCACCCATGTCATTTAGATTTTTCTTCCTGGTTACCTTCCAGGAGTCTCACTTAGGAGTTATTTATTTACTTATTGTGAAACAGGGTCTCACTGTGTACCTTGACTGACTTCATACTTGCTGGCCCTGAACTCACTCACAGAGATCTTCCAGCTTCTGCCTCCCAAGTGCTGGGATTGAAGATGTGTGCCATCATGTGTAGCTGTATTAGACAAGTCTGCAGATGAGAGAGGCCCAGGCTGAGTCTGCGTGCCTGGACTTATCACTGTGGTCTTTGTAGTTGGCAGATGGGGACTTGTAAGTTGCTATCTTGTGAAGTTGTTGTTTGGGTTTCCTGACAGGAGGAGCTCTACATAAATGATGCTCTCTGGGCAACAGTCACCATAGAATATTCAGACCTTGCAGAGGTTAAAGAAACACTTAGATATTACCTAGATGTTTGCTGATTGGTTAACTCATCCAGCCTTCATCTTGTCTTGTTTTGTTTTGTTTGGGAAAGGATCTCACTCTGAAGCCTGGAATTTCCTGGTGTGCATTGTGTAGCTCAGGCTGACCTTGAACTCACAGTCTTCCTTCTTCAGCTTTTGGGATCACACAGGTGAGCCACCAGTACCTGGCTAGAGTCTGTCTCTGGAGACATCTTTGTTTGGGACCTGAAACCAGACCTTCATTGGACTTCAAGATAGTGCTTTACTTAAGTCTGCCTTGTGTCCTGTGATCTGCAACACAAGAATTGTCCATGCTGCTTACTTTGATGGACACACACATTTCTCCTGGGTCTGTGTTCTTTTCTTTCTCAAAAGTAATTTTAAAAAGACAGAGAGGTGAGCCCCAGGGTCTAGGAAGGATACAGGTGGTTTATGCCGTGTCACGCTGGAGCCCATCCCTCCAAGAACAAGTGGAGGAGTTTATGTTGTGTTAGTTAATGCTGTTTTATGAGCATCTTTATCAACTTTAATAAATGATTGCAGGTGCACACAAGGAGAGGAAAGAACCCAGTCAGCCTGTTCATAGAAGAGAGAATTTTGCTCCAGGGTGGGGCTGCTTCTCTGTGCTCACTCTTGCATCTTGCAGGAGATGTGGAGTTTCTAATTTCAGACAGGCACCTGGACTCAGGGATAGACGACACGAAGGAAAGTGATTAAGGATGTGATGTGTTCCCACTCTGGAGACACAAATCATTTTTTTTTTCATCTCTTGAAAGGAAAAAAAAACCTTAATTTTTGAAGATTTCATTTTAAAAATTGACTTTGTATTTTATAAACAATGTTTAAGTTCATTGGTAATAAATATGCATGTTTGTGGGATAAAATCCCATTTTTTACATAATGCTTTAATGGAAATGGCAGTTTTATGAAATGAAAGTGACTAAGAAAAGTCTGAATGACGCTCATAAGCCTTCACATCATTTTTATTGAGGTTTGTATGTTCTAATTCATTAGAACAAGGGGAAAGAGAGCACTAACATGGTTTATCTCCTGTAATTACTCAAATCAAATTTATTTTCAATAAAATTCTTGGAGTAAATTGCCCAGAGTGGGGTGAGGAAGATTGGCCTGTTTTTACAAAATGCTTTGAGTTTTACCCATGAGACTTTGCTGTTCTACCAGTGATGTCTGTGATGCATACATTTTCCAGCATGGCTCCCTCCAGAGTTTTATAAATTAGTGCCTAGACCCAAGGCAAAGTACTCAGGGAGAAATACAGCTTATTTTATCCCACTCACTGTTACCAATATTGCTTGTCTTTTAATAATTTAGACCATCTTTTATGTGATTCATGTAAATTGAAACACCATTTAGATTGCCACATAATAGGCAGACCTGGGGAACTTGCTCAGTGGAATCTAGTTTATGTTCATAGAGTCCCAGAAGATGTTGGAGAGGTCTCCAGCTGTATGGGGATCAGAAGAGGAGACACTGGAAATGGGAGTGGGTATTGGTGAGTATTGTGCTGTCCCCATGATGAGGGGTGTGTGTGTGTGTGTGTGCGCGTGCACGCGCACACATGCAAGGCGTGCTCTGTGGTAGCTATATTATGTGTCTGATCTGAGCGTGTGTCCATGATCTCGAGGCAGATCTCTCTAGAAAGCTTTGGGCTATGCTCAAACACTCATTCTGTATGTTTTCTGTTCTGTGTTTGTCTGTTTTAAACAAACAGGGATCATCTTTGTATCCCAGATTGGCTTAGAAGTTGCCATGTACCAAAAGATGACCTTCAACTTCTGATCCTCCTGCCTCCACCTTCACTAATGCTGGGATGACAGGCATGGCCCACTATGCCTGGACCTTTTCCCATAGGCTTATTGATGCTGGAAATGGGCCCTTTCAAGAATGACTTTACCCCAAGCTCCCTTGGCTACCGAACACCTGCACTTGCAGAGTGGGGTTTGGTGTGTTTTGTAAAGCACATGCCTGGCAGATTGTACCCATGCAGGCTTAGGCTTGTAGGGCTTACCACTTTCTTTGGCCCTAGAAAACCAGAGCTGTTTTTAGCTCTCCTTTTTATAGACTGTGCTTACTGAAGTGATCCCCACCTAAAGTAAAGGGGGATCAGCCTCCCCATCTTCCCATGAGTCAGCCTGCATGCAGGGGAGGTGGGATAGGATAGAATTCCAGAGCGTTACAATCCCATAAGCCCCAGGCAGTCCCAACAGCAAGTGTCACATTTCTCTCTTCAGGCCAAGAACTTGTTGCAAGGGTGGTGCCTTGTCAGCATGCAGCTCTCCCTCCCTGTAACTGAAAAGCCTTTGGGCCACACGTTAACTGTCTCCTTTGCTCTCCCAGTGGGGAAGAGGTATGGTTTGCAGTGGAGTCAGATCTGGAGATGTTCTACAGGAGGTCTGTCCTCTCCTGGCTTCAGCCTGGTCCCTAGAGGATCAGAGTCAGGGCTTCTAGAAAGGCAGGCAGCTGGAGAAGTTCTCTTCAGGTGTTTAGGTCTTCAGGGTACTGTCCCTGAGATGAGAAGGGCTTTTATGGTCAATGATCCTCAGGCAATTAGGTGATGCAGTTATCTTGCCGCATGTGCTGCGGTGTGTGCATACACCCCTGCAGCCTCGCACACTGGTGGGCCAGTTGGGGAGGGACTAATGGAACAGCAGGTACTATCACTGAGTCAGCACCTTCCCTCAGGGTTCCTGTGTTGAGATGGCACTCAGCTTCCAGCCCGAAGTAACTGTTGTGATAAGAGGAAGATGGAAGGGGCCTGGCTTACAGGCGCATGCTGGTGACCACTGTGTGAAGGGAGCTGAGCAAGAGTGTGTAGCTGTGTCAGGAGGGTGTGTGTTTTGCAGACTGTTTTGGGCATCTTACAGCTAAGATTGTGCATTAGCAAGTGTGAAAACTGTCTTGCGCCCAGATTAGCCCCTGATGTACACTTGGACAGATTACACTGGCTTCAGGGTGCCTGATATCAACTCAAGCTTCCCCTCAGCTGCCATTTGTGTTTAAGCTGAACTTTTTATTCAGTGGATCTCTCATCCTTCCAGGACCTCAGAGGAAGCTTGCCTGAGGCACTTGTTTTTCTGGAAACAATCTGGGAGTAGTTTTCATCTTGGCGCACATGTCTTGAGACCTCAGTGAGTCCAGACATAGTGGTGGGGACTGAGATGGGCAAAGGGTAGCCCCACCTCAGCAGCTGAGACTCACAGTGAGCATTTCAGAGCATGCCCAAGTGTCTGTTGGGTCTTCTGAGATGTGACAGGTGAGCCCCCACATGTTTCTGTAACCAGGGAAACACATTCCCTCCCCTGCTTCCTTATAACAGTGAACCTGGCTGTAAGAAACAAAGATAGCACCCAGGTGATGATAGGTAACACCTGAAGTGGATCTAGGCCGGGCATGTGGCTCAGGGTCTGGGTACATAAACAGGTCCCTGGGTTGCCCCATAGTAACACACACACATCAACACACACACTTTCACATGACAAGAAAAAGCAGTCTTGCAGTTCACCTGTCCCTACCTGACCCCCTCATAAGCCTAGTGATCAGGTGTCCACTTGATCCAATGTAGATTAGCCAATGAGAGGCAGTCATGTGGGTATATACCCTTGTATGTTGCTACTAAGTCTAGATGGTTGGACAAGCTCCCACATGTTAATATTAGTCACCTCAGGCACAGAGGAAAGCTCATTAACTTCTCTTTATAAATCTTTCATTGTTTGGTTTGTTTTAAGAAGCATGTTTTACTTTTTTAATTAAAAAAATCTAATAAAATAGGAAATGAATAAGTAATAGTAATAAACAGTGACCTCGGGCCACAGAGCCCTGCTCGAGGCTCCCTGAGCCCCAGTGCTTGGAGGGATAGCAGGGCTCTGAGCGAGGCCAGCTGGCGTTGTAGACACACTTAGGGGTCTTACAGTCTACAGAATCCTACCCTCCCAGAGGCCACCTGCCGCCTGCCACTCTGGCACACCCCTCTTAATAGTCACTAGGGACCCATGCCGGGTTCTTTGTATAGTTTCTGCCAGATTTGACTGGGGTTCTATAGAAGTGAGTATTGACCACAGGTAACTGTTGTTGCATGTGGACCATCCGGTTCTAGGTCTTTTCACCCTTCACATAGATCTCCTGTCATCCTGAGCAACATTCTTATCTATAAGATAGCAGTAATGGCACAGTGAATTTCAGCTCCTCCTGAGACTGTATCTATGTCTCTCATACCAAACCTCAGTCTGTCTCTTGCACTTTCCTCACAGGACCCCAACCAGTTGTCTCTCTCTCCACATAGGTCCCTTCACTGATGTTGTTACCACCAACCTAAAGCTTGGCAACCCAACAGATCGAAATGTGTGTTTTAAAGTGAAGACCACAGCACCACGCAGGTACTGCGTGCGGCCCAACAGTGGGGTCATCGATGCCGGGGCCTCTCTCAATGTGTCTGGTAAGTCCTCAGTGGGTGCTGAAGGCCTTAGAGCCACAGGGCCTTGTCAGAGCAGGCATGCTGAGAGCAGTACAGGAGGGTACAGACTCCACCTTTCCCATCCCACCCCTTACCTCCCTGGGGAAAAGCCTAGGTGGCTTATCACCTTTAGCTTTCCATAACTCATGTCTCTTTGTCTTAAGGCTTGCTTGCAGTTTCTATACCTTAGTAGCCAGAGCAAAAATAAAAGTGGTGACTTTAGATTTGGCTGTAGAGCAGGCACCTCTGTTCTTTAGGAATTAAATCTGCATGCTGACAAATAGGAAGGGGCTGAATAAACAATTTTACTTTGTGGGATAATGCTAAATAGAGCTATTTTCTTTAAGCTAAATGACTTCTGATGTTGCTTGTGTCATATGGCGGTTGAAGGTGCACTTTGCACACTGAAAGCTGAGGAGCTGGGGCTTGGAGGTGCACAGCAAGTTTGTGGGCCCTGTGTGTCCTGATGCCCCCTATCTCCATGAGGGTACATATATTTTCCAAAGCTCAACTTCTGAAAAGAGGCTGATAAAGGGCCCACACTGAGAACTGGGTTTCAGAATTAAGGAGGTATGAGTGATATGTTAGCGTTTAAACGAACCTAGAAACCGGGGAACTAGCAGCTCATTAGAACTCACGATGCTCAGAGGAGCTGTGGGGGAGTGTGTGTCCTTTAGACACCAGTGACTCAGTGTCCCCAGCGTCGGCATCGTTAGAGGCCACTTCTCATCTGGCCTTTTCCTTGATGGATTTTGATTGTGATACATTTGGCTATTCACTTGACACCTAAAAGAAAATGACTCACCTCTTTGGAAGATACAAGGTGTTTCATTATCTCAGACTCTGATTCCTCACCTCTGTTGGCGTCTCTCATTATGGAGCACCCACCCCAGCTCCCCCTGTGTGCTCCTCTCTGAGTCTGCAAGGCCTGGTTTGGACTCCTTGAATCAGATTTTTAGTCAGGAGCAGTTAGCTGGAAGCTAGCACTGACAGAAGGGTTCCCACTGCTGGGCTCCCCACACTCTATCATTTGCACTGTAAAGGATGCATCGTCTTATCTGTTCTGTGTCCATTTCGAGTCACAGAGCCGGTGTTTGACAGAGCCAGAGCTCTGTGACTGGCAGCTGGAAGGAGGGAGCGGTCAGGCTGTGATTTCTGGTTTCTCTGTTGTCTTAGGGTTTTGCCAAGATTAGGGCAGCTGGTTTCTTCTATCATGTCTCCCTTTTCTGTGGTGCCAGAGGGCCAGGCTTGTGTTGAACTGTCTAAGCCCTGCTCCTTTCTTTAACCCCCATCCCCCAATTTCCCTATCATTAACACATTTCAGAAAATTTGAGTTTACCAGCAGATGAAAATCACCAATTTTCATAGGAAACAAGCATACTGGTTTCCTGAGTAAAAGAATCTCAGCAGGTAGTTGTGTGGTGTAGGTGTGCCTTCAAACAGCACAGATGATTATATGACTTGTGTATGTGCGTGCCTATGTGTGTGGGTACATGTCTGCATGTATGTTTGTGTCTGAGTGTGTGTGTGCATGCGCATGTGCATGTGTGTCTTTCACCAGGAACAAGTCCTTTTCTGTATCAGGAATGTTCTGAGTGGCTCCTTGGCAAAGGCAGCTTTTGTGTTGTATTTTCCCTTTGCAGCTCAGAAAACGAGGAGCCAGCATGGATGTGCTCCATCCCTGCTATGAGTTCTCTGTCACATGACTCTTAGACAGCTTGGGTTAGAGGCAGATGTGCCTCCTATGATCAGTCCATGCTGCTGCCCTGGCCAGGTTAGGGGGTGGCTGCCCCAGGAGGAGTCTGAAATGTAATCCATCGTAGGGGATGGGGAGACAGGAGGAATGATTGAATCAAGAAACATGCTTGCAGCTTTCCCTTGCTGAGGGAGCATGAGAAGCCCCTGTCTGTTGGTGGTGGCCTAGGAGGGGCCAGGAGAGTGGCGCAGCCTACTCCACCATAGGTGCTAGGTGTCATGTTTTAGACACACACCTCTTGGGTGGGGATGTGGTATTCTTGTCCAGGTTTGTTTCTTCAAGGAGTGCAGGAACTCGATGAGCTAGGGCCCCTGGAGCAGGGAGGCGTACACACTGTCTTCAGTGTGCTCATGCCCACTTGTTGCTTTACACTGTCCACAGATGACCAGCTTTGAGGTTAGGAAACCTGGGTGTGAAGCCAAATCTGTTCTTGGGCCCATTGGCTGACATCTGCCAACCTGGTCACCCGTGCACATTCTAGTGTTGCCAGACTAGGGCAGAGACAAGCCGTGTACTGTTTGCATTACCTTAAACAAAGCAAAGGAATCCTATACATTTTTGTGAATGTGTGGCCCTCATGAATTCCTATAGAGCACATGTTTATGAGTGAATTTTCGGATGTAATTTACAAAATGGTTACTGACCATACAGTGAACTTAAAGTCTTCTCAGCATGGTACCGCTTAGCACCTGCAGCGCCACAGGGCACCTGGGAAGGCAGGGCTAGTGCATCTCTCATTTCCAAAGACCCTTGGGAGGTGCTAGCTATTAGACGAGGCTATAAATCATTTGCCGAGAGGATGAGGGGAGGAGGGGAAAGGAGTGAGAGTGAGGGGCTTGGGAATGGTGAGGTGAGGATCAGGCTGGCTTCACAGGCACTGTGTCTTGCATCTTGGCTTCAACAGGTGTCAGCGTTGATCCTCAGCCACACCCTGTGCTGCTCTGGCTGCCTTTCCAATGAGCCTGACCTTCAGGGCACCTTACTTGATGCTTCAAAAGCCCAGACTCTGGCCTGTCATGCTGTTGCCTTCAGAGCACAAGGAATCTGTGTGCAGGGGCTCCTTTCCTTACCCTAGGCAGTCCAGTCACAGCTGGATAGAGAGAGGCATAGCCTAAGGTTTTGTGTCACTGAAGTGTGACATGTGAACAGTCCCAGGTAGAGGTGCCCTGGGCCTTCCCTTAGTATTTATCATCTGGTTCCTGTGTCCCTTGAGCAGCCTGCTCCATGTAAGACACAGTGCAGCTAATAGTCACTCCCAGAGTGCCAGGGTTTAGGCTCATGCTCCCAATGAGCACCAGGTTTCCACACTGGGCCTCCACAAGTGGATCTGCACCTTGGCAGCACAGGCGTGTGGAGTTGAACCTGCAGGAGGGAAGCTGAGTTCCCGGAGGTGTGGACACATAGGGGGAAGACCCTTTTATCGCTTGGTGGTGGTGGTGGTGGTGGGGAGTAGTCTAGCTTCCCAGAGTTAGATATCTTTCTGTATGGTAGAGAAATATTTTTAAGGTATGTAATTTCTGAAGATGTCTTTGTAGAAGGCTGTTAGTGGTGGCAGATTGCATTTTTAATGCTATGGTTTAATAATGAGGGACTTTCCCATTAATATTCCAAGCTGTGTTTGCCAGCACGTAGAGCAGGTGAAGTGGTAGAATTATGGGCCCATCAAAAATACTTAGGCTTCTTGTAATATGACATTAAGTTAGTATTTGTATAACCTCTGTGAATTCTAATCCCATGAAGTGGCTAGCGGTTTCCTTGCAGTTCAGTTTTGCACGTTGCCTGCGCCTGTGCCAAGTGCTTTGTACATGGCGAGTCTCCATAGGGGGCATAGGCAGAATCACGTGAGACACCGGTGTTTAGCTACAGATTCACTTCCTTAGTGTGCCCTGGGATTGAAAATGGCTTAAAGCCAAACAGAGCTTGCCGAGTCTCCAAATCTGTATTTTAAACTGGAGCTTGGAGCAGAGAGGGCCATGTTGGTCTCTGACGGTCCCTTCTAGACTCTTTTTAGTCATGTTTAAACCATAAAGTTCTTCCAGTAAACTGCTGAGGACAGAACGGACACCAGCAGCCCCTGGGATGGAGATGTTGGTCAATTAATATAATTGGGTAGTATTGTGAATTGATAATAAGATGGTGTTGGCTCGGTGGAGGTGGATGTTACTGTTGACTGGCATTAGACCAGCCAGCTGTGGGCGGCAGCATTCAGGTGCTGAACCTCAAGGTAGTAGTGCACCCTAACCTGCTGACAAAGAAGTCTGGCATGTGTCTTCTGGTGTGGACAGAGGGGCTGCCATGGCTTTACCAGCAGTGGCCTTCTTGGATCCGACCCTTGCTTTGGAAGGCTCTGTTAAGTGAAGCTTATCAGCCTTCTAACTGCATGGTCTCCATGAGCCATGCTCACTGCTCCCAGCTAAGAGCAGCTGGTGCTGCTGCGTAAGATATGTCTTGATCTCACCAGGTTAGATTATGGGTTAAAATATTTTACCAACAAAAACTCAGCTTAATCATGCTTACAGCCTTTTAGAGCTTGCTGCAGGCTGCAGATTTCTTAGGAAGACTGTTCCCACCATTTATGAATATGAGCCAAGGGTAAGGCTCAGATACTTAGCTGAAAGGTACCTTTTGGCTCTTCAAGGTGAGCCAGAACTACAGTCCACAAAACACTAGATGGGGGCGCAGGGTGCACAGTTACCCTGAGAGGCCCTGAGAGAGGCCAGGCTGTGTTCTGCTGTTAGTTATGGTGTGGGTAGTCGTACTGAGAGAGCCTTCATGATGAAGGACTTGTGAGCCTTGGTGCTTGGCCTCTGCAGCCTATTGATGCCTCCCTTCTGTTGATCCTGAAGAAAGGGTGAGGTGTGCACTGTGGCCTCCACACAAACAAGTGGAATGAACTGAACGCATGAGCCAGAGGCCACCGAGAACACAGAGGCAGGTCAGCAAAGTTCTTAGAAGCAGGCAGAGTTAATTATTTATCTGCTCTGCTTGAGTAGTGGAGGCCCAGGAAGGTAGTCACAGTGGCTGGCCCCTGAAGGAAGTAATGAACTCTCTCATGGTGAGGGCCCAGGGTCAACTGCAAAGCCCACTCCTTTGTTTCGCTGTGTTGGTTGCCCTTAGCTGATAAGAAGCTCAGGTTTGTCTTTGTCTAAAAAGAGAGCAGTGGTGCTGCAGGTTGGTAGATAGATGGTGGTCTTCTGACATGTGAGCTACGACAGGTGGGCGCAGCCAGCAAGAAGTGGGTGGGAGGAAGAGCACATTGGCCGCTGGGGAGAGAGCAGAGAGGAGAGCCTTCTGGGTGAGGGCAGGCACATCTCTCCCTTGAGCATTTCTGAAGGGAGAATGCTATAGGGCATTGAAGTAAGGAAGGGAAGAGAGTGCACCCCACCAGCCAGTGGGGACGAATGCAGTGAGCACCTGAGTAAGTTCCACAAATGTCCAGCTTAGCTAGGGGAGTGGGTTGGCAGGAAGGTGCATGTGGGGTCTGTAGACAGTGGCTGTGGCTCTCAGAAAAGGGCGGCCCAGTTCTCCAGGAACAGCCTGACCCCTCCAGCAGATCCTGTTTAGTTGGCTCCTTTGCAATTCTGGTATATGCTGAAAATGACTGACCTCTTCTCTTTAAAGGGCTTGCTGGGATGAGTATGGTGAGAGACACCACAGGAATGAGGGTGGGTTTTGGGAACGGTGGAGAACATCGCTAAGTGTAGGACACAGGGCTTGGTGCACACCTGCTGGTTCAGAAACAGGTCTGTTGGCCTGCAAAGACCAGGGCATGTGAGGGAGGAGGCCCAGAGGGAGCCTCTGCTGTTGTTACAGGAGTTGTCAGTCTGAGTGCTGTGAGGGTTTGGGGGTTCTTCCTGGGTCTGGAAGGGATGCAAGGCCCTACTTGGTGGGAAAGAAATAGGGAGAGAGTTGGCAGGGCCCCTGGTTGGGAAGAAGAGAGTGAGTGAGTGGGGCCCAGAGTTGGTTGTGCCTGGCTGACCGTGGAGACAGACCTTCAGAGACTGAGCAGTGGTGCTGTTCAGACCGTCATTGTTTGCTCTGTCCCACTGTGGTGCACGTGAAAATTGCCTATGGCTGCCAGGCTTCCCGGAAGCAGCTTTTATGCTGCATTTAATGGGTCATCATTTTTTAAGCCAGGGTGTGTTTTCATTTGCCTGGTTTCTTCTCTTTTGAAGGAAGTCTGGCCTGATTGATCCAGTACCTCATGACCCGGAAGGCTCTTCACAAGGGTCCCACTCTGGTGTCTAATGCAGCAGGCTGTATGTCCCCAGCACTGTGGGTGAGGGGTGACTGGGCCCAGGTTGTCTCCTGGTAACAGGCTTCTTTTAATGTTCTGTCAGCAGATGTGTTCTGAAAGGAGGGACGGCTCACTTAGGGTTTTTATCATCAGTGTCTCTGGTATTTAAATGAAATAAATTAAGTTAATGGGAAGCTCTTCTATAGCCTGTCATGGAAAAAGTACATAATTTGTGCCGCAATTTGCAACGAACTAGCACTGACCAACATTTATTTATTCAGTCATGTTCTTATAAACTCTCAGCAGAAACGGGATTTGATATGAGACGGTGACAGCTGAGGAACAGGAGCTTGGCTATACGTGAAGGGCCGTGTGAAGCAGAGTGTGGGTACTAAGGTGTACTATCCACACAAAGGACAGCCAGTGGGAGGCAGGCAGCTGCTTCTCTACTCGGCTCTGCAATGGGGGGTGGGCAAGTCCCCACCTTCTTCCTAGAGCTTTCCAGAAGACCACTCCGCAGGCCCTGGTTCCCCTTCCTGGCCAGTGAGCGTTCTCTGGTCAGCCTCACCAGGTCCCTGGACATTGATGTGTGTTGACTCAGGAGGTGTAACCAGCCACCACTGGCCCTACTCTGTGTGCCTTGCCATCAGTGGTTTTCTGGGCTTTGCACTGTGGGGCTGAGCAGATAGGAAGCTGTAGCCCAGGAGTGGGGCTAGTGAAGGCTGGAGGCAGAGCTGAAGTGGGCCTTGAAGTGTGGTTGCTCAGAGCAGCCCAGGGCCTTGGGTTCCTCCGTCTGCAGTGGTTGCTCCTGTGCCTCCGGCAAGGCCTTAGTTAGCTCCTTTCTCTTTAGATTGTCTCAAGAAGAGCTGTCCACAGGCACTAGTCGGATCAGTTTTCCTTGGAAAGGGCCAAGAGGGCAGTGTACGTGCTAGCCATGCTCCTGTGTAGTCTCTGAGTTTCTTGTGCTACTGACAGTTGAAGACCCCAAAGAATGTGGGTCTTTGTGAGCTATAGTGATAGTTATTATATTAGACATTTTTAAATGACTAATTTCTTTAAAAATTAAAATCCATCAATTACATGTTAGTGATAATATTTTTATGAAAATAGCTAGTCTCAAGAAATTAAAAGGCTGGCATTGTTGACAGCTTCTGCAAATTTGACATCTTAATAGACTAGCTCTCACGTCCGCTTCACTCAGTGTGTGTGATGCTGTCTTGGTGGGTGTGTTACCCAGGCAGCATTAATAGCATCTGTAGACAGCTCTGTGGCTGACAAGCAGTATTTTCTTTGTTTTGCTTCATTGTTTTCCAGAGCTAGGGTTGACCCAGGCCTTGTACAAGCTATGTAGACCAGGCTGGCCTCAAGTTGAGATCCACCTGCCTCTGCCTCCAGAGTGCTAGGATTACAGGTCTGGGCCATCCTAGTGTGGGAATGTGACCCTGAGTCAGAGCCAGCTAGGAAGTGGAAGCCTTTTGTGGGGCCGACTGGGAGGGCAGGCCTGATGTCCTTTGAATGGAGAACAGGGATTATGAAGCAGACTACTGGGGTTTGAATGAATGTCTTTGGGAAGCAAGGAAAGTTAGCTGCAGAAAAGCAGGCCACAGAGTAGCAGCCCTTCCTGTCTCCCCCTCCCCCTCCCTTCCCGCAGACCTTGTCTCTTGGAGGATCCAGTGGGTAATGGTGGTGCTGAGAAGCAGAGCCCAGCTTCTGGCCCATGGAAACACTAGGCCCCCGTGGACTCTGCTCATGAATTTAGGTTTCAGGGAAGGTCACTAGGGGTGAAGCCTATTGAAGCTGTGCCGCGAGGAGTGTGTTGGGAAGCAACCCTGTGTAACAACAGGCTTTGGCCTGGGTCATCTCGGAAATGGGTCCAAGGAAGCGAGTAGGACCAGGAGACCCCCTCAATACAGCAGGTGCCCTGGGTGAGTGTTCTGGGTGGGGGAGGGGCCGGTGTTGGAATTGTTTTTTTCCTCTGTGGAAAATCCAGCTTATAAGCTGTCTCCAGAATTCTATTGGCAAAATCATATTTCAAGCCTTACCTTGATGAGCTGCGTGGGAAATGGGGTGGAGAGAAGCGAAAACCATCCTGAAACGATTTGAGTTATTCTGTCTTTCTTCTCAAAAGGATCATTTGGCAATGTTTTCTTGAGAAAAATAGGCCTTTGGTGTTTCTCCCATTTTATGTCTTCAGTAAGAGCTGTAAGACAGGTTAGGGCAGCTTTGTGGGAGAGCAGGACCAGTGTTTCAGAAATCAGGCACCCTGCTTCTAAACTCAGTCTGCGGTTCAGCTAGCACCTACTCTGTGCTAGCCAGACTGTGACAGGCCTCAGCTTCCTGGCCTTGTTGCTGACCTGCAGAATGGGGGATGGAAGGCTGTTTGTCCCCTCTGGCTCATGTCCTTCCTCAGGGTCCAGATGGGAGAGCTGGGACGTTGCTTTACTCCACAGGCTAAGTGTTAGCATGACAAATGACTCTGATAGCCACATTCTGACCCTCCTAATGAAATATTTTCTTTCTCAGTGATGTTACAGCCTTTCGATTATGATCCCAATGAGAAAAGTAAACACAAGTTTATGGTTCAGTCTATGTTTGCTCCGCCTGACACTTCTGATATGGAGGCCGTAGTAAGTACGAACACTTCTTCTTCTCTCCAGTCTGCTAGGGCAGCTGTGGCGGGTGCATGCCTTTCCGCTGTGGACAGGGCACCATGCTGTGAGGCATGCACTAGTCCCTGTGTGTCTTTCCTAACTTGGATGACTAGCTAGAATTGAACATTTTACATGGTGGTTTCTTCAATGAACTGAGCTTGCTTCAATTCTGTGCTCTCGTGGACCCCTACCTCCCTCTCCTGCACCACATGAGAGCGTGTTCTCCATTGTCTGGATGCTTCTTTCGTGTCTCCAGCCCCTCAAGCCCAGAAGGGCGTGTTTGTGTTGACGCTAAATGCCCCTCCTCCACACTGACGCTGCTTTCCTCTTTCACCTGGCTCCCGCCAGCATGGTTCTTCCTGTTCTTGGCTGAGGCTTGTTCACAGTAAACAGGTGCTCTGCATCTGAGCTGCACCTTGAGCTTCTTTGTTCTTCTATTTCCTTCATTTCTATCCCACCTCCCCCATGTGAGTACATTTAACAGTGTACCTAATTTTAGTAAAATTAAGATACCTTTGTTTTTATGAATAAGCAGTTATTTTATAGTATTGTTTTTTTCTGGAAGAAGAGAAATTAGAATGGCAGTTCTCTCCAAAGGTGGCTCTTTACCTACCTCAGGGAACTGATGAGGACCTGGATGCTGCCAGTTGATGTCACATCAGCAGTTGTTTCTGTTTCTGAGCTGTACCCCGGGGGACGTCTCCTGCCCCAGTGTCACCACTCAGTCTTTACTTTGGGCTTGGGAGAGCAGAACCAGCTGTTGGCAGTGGTGCCTGCCTTGGGGCAGAAAGGGAAGGTTAAGTCAAGTACTGATCTGGAGTGAAGACTGACCCTGGAGGCATATCTCTGCCCTTTTTTGCCTTGTGCTGTGCTAGTCTCTGTGATGAAGTGCACATGTGACAGGCACCAGAGGTGAACCTTCCACAGTCTGTGCCTTTGCTCTGGCTTCCACTGCTGTAGCTGGAAGGGTGGGTACTTGGCTGTCCTGTTCGGAGGCACCTTCCTTTACCAGTGCTGGGTCTGTCTTGAGTAGGCTTTGTTGATGAGGTTTTGGCCACTTGTGAATTGGGAACAAAAATGCAGCCCACAGGATTTTGAGGAGACTGTGCCCACGTCCCAAATGTCACCTGGGCAATTAGGGGTCCGGGTGTTGCAGGCTGATAAAGGGGCTTTTTCTTTCTCAGTGGGTTGTTTTTAATAACTGTTTTAAGTGTTTGGGTAGCACATTCTGTAGGGCACTGTGGACAAGCCTGCCTGAGTGAAAGCCAAGTTGGATGGAGGCAGCTGCTGGTTCTGCACCAGGCCTGACTGCTAGGAAAACCTGTGTTGCTCTTGAACTGACAGTGACAGCAAACAGAGCAGTGCCTGATTACCTTTGCCTCGATGGTCTCCTTGTGAACATTCTGCTACCTGAGCTGTCATGGGCTTCCTTGTGCTAGTTGTTGACTGTCCCTGAGCCCTGCAGAGGAGTACATTCTTCCCTGGCATCGGGCTGCATGCAGTCAGCACCGTGAACTAGTTATCAGGGGCCTAATGGAGATGATCCCACCCAGTGCTCTCTAGTGCTGCAGGTGGCCTCTGGCTGTTTCCACAGGGCCTTGGCTTTTGTGGCTCTAGGGTCCAGGTCAGTGGGCTTGGAGGGAAAGCCTTAAATCCAGGATCATCTGATTATTTCCTCATCATTGAATTTAGATTCAAATTTGGGGGTAAGAATGGCCCATACTTAGGTGGTGTTGTTGCCAGCTTGAGTGGTCAGCTCAGGTGTGGAAGCCTCACTTCCCTGTGGTTTGTAGGCAGTTCTCTGAGACTTCTTGAGCCATACTCATCACCACTCTGTCACCCTTACATGATTCTTTATGACTCACAGGTGGCCACATGATCATGGGCCTCGCATAGCGCAACAAACATGTGTTGGTGTCTTCCTATGTAGCTCAGTGCTCCCGGGTATCCTGTTAGTGGTGGTGTGCTATCCAATGCATTGACTGCTTGTGCCATAGCTGGGGTGGCAGTGCTCTGGTACCAGACAAACTGATTTCCCCAGCTGATATGCATGGCTGGGAGGGTGCGAATTGGGATCTCCCTTTTCTGAGTTGTCACCTTGCTAATCTACTGGCCTGTCATTTTCAACTCTCCCTGGATTCCCATCCTCCACATCTGAAAGGGCACATTAGCAAGGGGCATACCCCAGAAAAGCCCCTCACTGGTGGGTGGTGGCTTGGGCAGGGCCATCCTGATGTAGCCACGGAGGAGAGCGACTCTATGGTGGATGTGCCCACTGATGGTTGACAGGGTGGCACTAAATACTCAGTCCTGCAGCTCTGTAGGTAGTGTATGCCCTGCCAGTTTAATTCCAGTATCTTAAGGAGAGCTGGAATTGTCTTTAGAGGGAGGGCAACCTTGTTCAGCTATGCTCCCCCAGCCTCTGTTACCTGTGAAGCAGCAATGGGCAGACCCTAAGGAGGCAGGCAGCAGGACTGCAGGGTTTGCAAAGTGTGATAAATATGCAGGAGAGCTAGTGCATTTAATCTTGTCATGTTAAAAATATTGAAATCTCAGCAGACTTAAGTTCTTTATTTGATATACATCAGGGCTTTCTCATTAAGAGTATTTTTCTGAAATTGTCAGTTATAGGAGGAGAATTATTCTTCCAGCAGCTTGATAATACCCTGATTATTAAATTTAAATTGTTTTAGTGGAAGGAGGCAAAACCGGAAGACCTTATGGATTCAAAACTTAGATGTGTGTTTGAATTGCCAGCAGAAAACGCTAAACCAGTAAGTATGTCTCCAGTTAACAGTGATCGAATGTTGCAAGCTGATACTGATCTGCATGCCATCTCCGGTGAAACCAAGATTTAAGCTGGCAAATTATTTTCTTCCTTCTAATGTACGAAGGAAAAAATAAGCTGAAGTCAACGGATATGCAGGCTTTATAAAGTCCACCTTGGCGGGGAAGGCTTGGGGATGTGGCTAATGGAGACAGTTTATCCCTGAGAAGTACAACCTCTTGGCTCCTGTGTGGCAAAGTGGGGAAACCAAAATAGTATAATTTGCCTTTTTCCATGGTGCTTGGGCAGGTGATGAAGTCTCAGAGCATCTTTGCCAGTGTCCCCCTCAGCATCCACTCCCCTTCCCCTTTCCCCACGGACTCCTTCAGTACAAGTCTGCTTGAGAGACTCTCTTGGCTTTGGTGTCTTGCCATTTTGTATTAGATCAGCTTTTTTTTTTTTTTTAATACTGGGAGCAGCATCCTGTGCACTGTGGGGTGTTGAACCAGCCCTGCACTGTAGACACCAACAGTACTTCCAGTTTTTCATGTCAGCTGTGGTATACCCACTGGCCCATTGGGAGCCCTCCTTGCCCCTTGCTTCCCTGGCTGCCCCCTCTCTCCCTGTGCTGACTTCACCTGGGCCCTTACTGTGGACCAATGGAATGTAGGAGATGGCATCTCAAATACTGATGTACACTGGCCAGAAAAGTTGAAATTGTGTTAAGAAGTAAAAGCTGTGCGTGGTCTGCAGGCCCCTGCCAGTGATGGTGGGAGCTGGGAAGGAGAAGCGCTCTGTGGTGTTTCTTCCCGTGAGCTAACGAGCGCCAAGAATGCTGTTGATTGGGGTCAGAACAGTGTCATGTTTTCTTCAGCTCTGTAATCAGCTACTGCCGTCTTAGTTCTTTGAATGGAAAGAGAGTAGCATCCTGTTGCAGGAAAGTTAACATAGAAGCAGGGGACATGGATCCCAACCCCAGCCCCGTGATAAGTGGCCTGGGCTCTGCTTTCCAAGGTTCCCCTGCTATGCGGGGGTAGGGGATGTGGGGTGTGTGTGTGAAGGGGGTGGAGCTGGATGCCCACCCAGATTTCAGATTGCTACCCAGAATCTCAGGTGATTGATCATCCTGCGTGCTTCCTGCCCCTGCTTACTGAGGGTACACTGGTCCCTTTTACACAGGGGAACAGAGGAGTATGTGGCCTCCCCAGACAGACCGACTCGAAGCTTGTTTGCCCTCATCCCTGCTTGTAGGTAGCCCATGTGTAGCACTCACGGGGGACCCTCTACCTCCCCACCCCTATCCCTACCCCGAGTGGCCTGGGATTTTCAGCTCTCCTGCAAAGGTAATTTGCAGCTGATAATTCCTGAGCTTGCACAATTGCAGTATGCTAATTTTTGCATGGCAGGAATTTGATAGTGCAATATGCACGGCCCTTTTTCTCCTCCTTGAAGTATTAGCCTCAGCCCAACTTCATTATTTGCCCTTATTCATAATTTCTAGGGCCTGGTAGCTTTAGATTATCAAGATATTAGATAAAGTGATCCATTTAAAAAATAAATGTGACATTTTACAGTGCGGATGAAATGCTACCTCGTGTATTGTGTGCTGAGAACTACTTTGCATAAAATCCTTTCTTACATAGTTGGTGACACTTGGGCTTTCATTTATTTCTGAACAGCATGATGTAGAAATAAATAAAATTATACCCACAAGTGCATCCAAGACAGAAGCACCGGCAGCCACTAAGTCCCTGACGTCGTCTCTCGATGACACCGAAGTGAAGAAAGTGATGGAAGAATGCAAGCGGTTGCAGGGGGAGGTGCAGAGGCTGCGGGAAGAGAGCAGGCAGCTCAAGGTAACACACTTGTTGGGTACACTGGCCGCATAGGTGGGCACCGTGAAAGTCCCTGGACCTAGTGCGTTTGGTTGGTTTTTTGCATTTGTTACTTTTTCTTCCCAAGGGGACACATTTGCAAAGCTTTCTTCCAGCTCTCAAAAGGGTCTTTGGACTATACCTGCCAAACCGTTGTCTCCCTGAGGAAGCAAACCCAATCCCACCTCCATTGGTCTAAATTGAGCTGTTTCTTTGCTTATGCACTGTGAGATCCCACTGTGGCCCATCCCTGGGCCAAACTTGGCTGGAGACCAAATCCTGCCCTACTGTTTTACCTTGGGCAAGTGAGGTTTGAAGTCTAAGTGGGTCTGGGCAGTAGAACTCCTCAGGCTGCTGTATGGTGGTGAGGAGAAAGCACAGTGCTAGCCCGGTTAGGGTGGGTGGAGGTGCACAGGAGAAACCAAGGCTACAGCTCGGGGTACCCAGCTAGGCTGTGTCAGGCTGCACTGCAACAGGCCAGAGGTTCCCTTGGCCTAGCAGCCCGTGTTGCTGTCTATACAGTTTGCGTGAGGGCTGGTCCACTGCAGGCCTATTTGCTGAGTGTCTCTCTGCCTGACTTCTAGCTAGGGAGCTTTGAGTCTGTCTGCCTCAGATGTGGGTAAACCTGAACATCTGAGTATAGGAACTTTTGTTGCAACTTAAATTTTGAGACCTATTTGTTCTCAATCTTGATGACGCCACCCAAGCGTGTAATAGGTTCTCCTCTTTACCTGCTGTGGCAGCAGGTGCACATAACACACTCCCTTAAGCTGGCTCCCCCACTTCAGCTCTGAGGTGGATGTGCAAGACGGCAGCTTGGAAGCAGCCTGAGCATCAGAGGAGAGTTTCTCTTCAGAAGCAGAGTTCTGCACCATTTAAAGTGATCTATAGGTAGGGCTAGCGTCTATGTAAACCCAATAAAATAAGTGCTGGATTTCGCTGTGCCCATTTTTTTAAAGTTAATCGAACACTGTGGCTCATTCATCACTGTGCTGTGGTGCTGGCCTTACCTACGGGCAGAATGTGTGTGTGTATGTGTGTGTGTGTGTGTGTGTGTGTTTTATCCTGCCAGACAATGGATTCTGTTTATTGAGTTCTGCTGTGTGTCATGCTTAGTGGGCTCAGCTATGAGTAGGCTACCCTGGAGAGCTCCCAGTTAGTGGGGTTGAGGGAGAAAGGAGACAGTGATGGTTACAACCCATGTCTTTAGTGGGCCCATGGAGAGCTGCAGATCATCCGGCGACTGCACTTGGCAGATACGAAAGAATCAGAGGAAAAGGATGGAGAGTGTCACCAGTGTGGGAGGCTTCAGGGTGGGAGCAGCCTGGCGCTGGCCACAAGCATCAGTGGTGCCTAGGAAAAGGCAATGGGGGAACCTGCAGCCCTTCATCTGAGTTGGGGGGGGGGGTGGTGGTAAGTGGAAGACAGACCCTTCATTCCTTCCCGATCTTTGGGGCATGGTGAGTGTGCTCCGGCATCTGCCTGAAAGTGAAAAGCCAGTCAGAGGTATCTGTGGTAGATAAGTGAAGGTTTCCCTCCGCCTGCTATGGCAAAAGGTGGACATAGTGTGTCTACAATTCCAAGGCAGGTCTGACTCGGCGCTCTACGAAGACCTCTTAAGCACACAGCAGCCCTGCAGGTTATACAGGTCTCCCCTGGATAGATGGCTGAGATTTGTGTGGTGGGAAGTGCCTGAGATTGAGTTGACTGAACAAACTGCAGGTTCAAGACAGGGCAGAGGTGAGGCCAAAAAGGCTGCCTACCCCATGAAGAGATTTTCCTTAGTTCACAGGGAGCTGAGGGGTGGGTGTTAGAGAGCAAAAGACAGCTAGCAGCTCTGCCAGGAACACTGAGGCCAGGAGAGTCCTGGCAGTGCCTTCCTCTGTCGGCTCCCGTGTGTGTCTTTTTCAGCTTGGCTGAGCCATGAGCTGCTTTTGAAATGTGTCCTTGTGCCCCTAGGAAGAAGACGGGCTTCGGATGAGGAAGACGCTGCAGAGCAACAGCCCCATGGCAGCTCTGGCTGCCCCCGGGAAGGAGGAAGGTCTCAGCGCCCGACTGCTGGCTCTGGTGGTTTTGTTCTTTATCGTTGGGGTCATTATAGGGAAGGTAGCCTTGTAGAGGCCGCATGCGAGGGATGGCAGATTGGATTGATGGATCTACCACATCATGGGATTTAAATTTATCATAACCATGCGTAAAAAGAAATTAATGTATGATGACATCTCACAGGTCTTGCCTTTAAATACCCCTCCCCATGCACACACAAATGCACACACAAATATAGCATAATATAATGATCTTTTAGAAAGTTAAACGTATAGTAAACAGATGGGGAAAGAATGGTCTGTTGCTGAGATGCTGTGATCAGCCACAGTGGCATATTGTAGCTGTCACCTTAGACTTGGGTGGGCCTTGACACATGTTGCTAGATCACCTCTCTTAAAGCGAGAAGCTCTTCCTCACATGTTGGGGCTAGTCTGTGGGAGCCGGAGTCCTGAAGGTGGGGTGTGCTGTCCTCTCACACCCAGGCAGCCTCCCAGGCCTGCTGTTCTGTCTAAGCATCAGCTCCTCAGGCCTACAGAAGTACAGAAGCTGGAACGCATTGAACAGTGGCCATATCTTTTGTACCTGTAGGTCATGAGAGAGAGAGGGACACGAGTAGATTGACTGACCCAACACTTGGAAATCCAAGTCTGTGCTCTGTTCTCTTATAGGGACCAAGCTAAATTACTGTTGGTTCGTGTAGTGAAAGTGAGATGTTAATCAGAGATGTGTAATGCATATTTAACTTATTTAATGTATTTCATCTCATGTGTTCCTACTGTCACCAGAGTACAGGCAGTGCTGCAGCCCGCATGTCATGCGTGCTACAGGCCACCAGTGAGGGGCTGCTGCCATGTGCGCACTGTGTCTCTGTGTCTGGAGGTCTGAGGGATGGGGAGGGTCTGAGTCAGGAGACGGCTGCCAGGAAGTGTTTTGTTGTAGGTCGGTAACAGCTGCCCTGAGGCAGTCAGCTCTGGATTACCCGGCCTTCTGGACTGTTCTTTCTCCATTCTCCCTACTGCTCATCCTTCAGAGCACAGGCCAGTGCTGACTGGCTGGCCTTCTCAGGATGAATGAGTCAGGCTGCAGAGGGCGAGGGGCACAGAGGTCGTGGGGAGAGCTCCTGAGCAAATCCATCTGCTGCTGATGAAGAGTCTTGACTGTGAATTAATTCATGCCGTAAAAGACCGATCCAGTTCTGCTCAACTATGTAGCATCTTAAAGGAAGAGATTAAAATAAAGCCCCAAATTAAGAGTCCTTTTGTCATTTTGTCACATTTGCTGTGTGTGGGATTATTATTATCAATCATCGTTAGTGTGCTATGGAAGGTTGATTTTAAAATGAGCTCTATCAGTGGGAAACACATGTTTAATGATTTGATTCTACACACATCTGTGTACACACATACACACATATATTACTATTACTTTTATTATTATATTTTTGGTTGGCTTCAGCTAACAGCACAGAAAATAAAGCTGCTGCCATCTCAGACCCGCTGTCCTTTCCCTTCCATGACCTTGGCCCTTCAGTGACAGGCCTGGACACCTGGAGCCACACTGCTGCCGTGCCTGACTTGCCATCTGGAACCCTGAGCCGGGTGCGACGGGCGTCTGGGCGGTAAGCAGCCCCAGGGGCTCTCAGGGAATGAATGCTGAGCAGCCCTGTCCTCCCCCTTCATAAGTCAGTTACTGGATCCTTCCTTTTACCTGAGAAATGGAGGGTAAAAATTGAGCCGAGAGTGCTGACCTTTTGCCACCTGGCTTTCCACAGTGGACTGAGGTTTGACAGTCACAAGTGTTGCCGGTAACCCTTGTGCAGCCTTTTCCAGGCTTTGAGAATGGAGTAACTCAGGGCCTCCAGCAGGACGTGGGGTGCCATCTAGCTCTCTAACAACCGAGCCAGGGTCTGCAAGTGTTAAGGGGTGTCTGTGTGTGCCACAAAAGCCGTTGAGAAGCATAGCCAGCTGCCGAGATTAAAGCGTGTCTGGGAGCTGCCGCGGCTTGAGCCGAGGATGGTGATTGTGTGTGTTGAGAATGACTTAGTAGGCCAGAGGTTGAAGGCACTTTTGCTGCTGCCGCAGCAGCAACAACAAGAAGAACAAAACCTCCAGATACAAAGACCCTTGTCTATCCAGGCCTTAGAAACCCTTCTTGGAGAGATGACAGGCTGAGCATGGTAGTGCCTGGGGCTTCTTGACTCAGGTTAGCACGGCGGAGTGGGTAATTCTCTGAGTCACCCCAGCCAGTAAAGAATGTGCTGGAAGAGAGGTGTTGGCAGGAAGAATACTTACATGTGGGGCTCTGAAGAGAGTTGTACACGCTAGGGGTGTCTTTTCTGAATATTTCAGAGTAAACAAAACCTGAGTAAGACAAAGAGAAAGTGAGCGTGGCTCTGTCTCAGAAATCTGTTCTCTCCAGAGAAGACTGTCAGATGCTCTGAAAGGTATAAAGCTGGACCCTGCTATGGCAGCAGCCTGGGCAAGTCTTCCATGTCCTGGGCCCACTGCCCCCTGCTCACTGGCTGTGCTGGCTTCGGAAGCATCAACCACAGTACTCACAGATGAACACAAGGGCAGAGTCCCATCAACTGCTATTGATTGGATTTCTAAGTTGATAATTTAAGCTTGGAAAGATACAGAGCACCTCTTAGACAGCAGGCGCTATTATCTGTCGGTTGGAAGCCCTGGCTTTAATTTTTTTCTTCTCCTAGTTTGCATGTTTTCCCTCTCTGGTCTTTTAAACTGCTGGCACCAGCAGTAATAAATACTGATAAAATCAAAATTGATTTTTACCAGTGGACAGTTTATGCCTAGAGAGGCGGCTTATACCTACGCAACACAGAAGGGGGAATGAAGAACCTCCAGTGAGCCGTGAAAACCTAACTGCTTTCAAACAAATCCTAGGAACAGCATTGCTGTGTGAAGATAGCAGTGCCCAGCCTGCAGGCTCTGTTGAGTCAGACAGAGCTGAGTGCAGTGAGAGCTCAGAGCTAAATAACCCTTCAGATTAACTTGAAAACAAGTCTGTGTGTGCACGAGTGTGTTTGTGTGTAGCATATGCGCCGTATGTAAGTAGCTTGACGGTTCCCAAATGGTGCCTGTGTTTTTTTTTTTTTTTTTCACACAAATCTTGGTTGTTTTCAAACTCAGAGTCCATGCCAAAATGCAGTGTCATTTGTCATTTTTCAGCTCCTCAAAATTAACTGGCCCAAGTGCAAATTTCTAGTTACGGTTTGCAAAATCCTAATTGTAAGGGCAAGATGGAGGCACAGGGGAGTTGGTCCCATGATGTAGGTCATCCTGTATAAGACATTCTCCGGGATAAAGGCCCGCATCCCCTTGCTTACAGTGGTAGCCATGTCTCCTGTGGAGCCTGTCTGCTGTGAGGAAGGGATGAGTAAAATTTTGCAAGTACCTGGAAGGCACTAGACTCATCCTAATTACACTTGGCCATGTTTGCTGTTACTGAGAATGAATGCTTTTCAAAGTCAAGCAGAAATGCAATTGTGTTTCAAAGTGCCCTGCAGAGCGTAGATGGATGGGAGCCGTTTGCAGCACAGCAAGGCCCTGCCACCGCTCTCTGGGATCATGGCCGGCTGGCTCCCTCGGGCCTCCCTGGCCTGATTGGATGTGGAGAAGGCCCTCTCCCTCCTCAGACAGCTACCACCACAGGAACAGTTGTCAATGCCATCCTGGCTGCAGAGCTCCTCCACAAAACCTCACACTAGGCTCTGCCCTGTGCGCAGGGAAATGACAGCTCCCGTGCGTTAAGGTGGGCAGCCTTTTAGTCTGTGTGTACATTCTAAGGCGGTGCGTGCTTGAGATCTGCGGATCAAAAGGGGGGACAAGGTGGCGGGAGGTATTTGCTGCCGGGCACTTTAGCTTACTTGCGGTGTCATGTCTACCACTCTGACCCAGTGTTCCAGGCTGAGCAGGAAGAGCCAGGGCTCTGGTGTGGCCTGAACATATCCCACATGATAAATGCATGTGGCTGTTTTCATTTCTCTCACTGCATATGTGCCTGGGGAATTATGGGAGCTTTAGAAAGAAAATTACCACTGTCTCTCAGCGAGGTGAGGCTGCCCTGTCTGGAGGCTGCTCATAACTTGTCAATTAACTGTGAATAAGAGAAGTTCATTAAAATTGGCATTATAGAAATGGTCTAGTGGGGTTTGAAAGCAGCTGAGCTCATGGTGTCTGGGCTCTCTCTGAACCTGAGGAAAAGAAACACATGAGCAAGTGACAGACGACCGTAACAGGAGCATCGAGTGCAGGCAGCCTGGACACTGGGAGTGCATTGCCACCTGCCTCCCAGGCCTCCGGTGGTCACACTAGGCTCAGCCACTAAGAGTATTTGCTACTTGGGATGAACAAGGGAACCAGAGCCCTAAGGGTGGGGACAGGAGCCGGTTCCACAGCACAGTGTTTGCAGTTTCCGCCCCAGTTCATTTATTCCCATTACAGAGCTATGTGTAAAAATGTCAAAGGCACAGCACACATGAACATCTGTGATTGTGTTTAAGAGAGATACGGGAAGGTGGAGGAAAGGTGGTTTGATGAATATAATAATTGCCTTAGGTTTTTTCCCCCCTTAATGGGGTTAATTTATTAGGATATGTGTGCTTCTGCTCTGTAGAAGAGGAAGGGAAAAGTAGCAACAAAAACATATCTGTTATCCAACTTGCCACAGAAATGTGCAGCTATAATACCTTGGAGTGTTGCCACGGTGTGGCTCACGCTGACGAAAAAAGATGTCAGTGGGAAGAAGACTGCTGCAGTGAGGTGCTGGCGCTTGGCTTGAACCAGGACGCACTGGGCCTGTAACCGTGCCCTGGTATAGTTGCTGTGTTGCAGTGAGGGGCTGATGCAGGCTTAATCATCTAGCTAATGGATGTGGTGCTCTGCCTGCCTGCATCCTGATGAGCCTCAGGAGCCGGCCGGCAGGGCCTTTGCATGGTGGAGCTGCAGCCGCAGTTCCGTTTCCCTGATGCTCAAAAGCCATGTCTAGCCAAAATAAAACATTACCTGTTACTTTCTGTCTCCCTTCAAAAGACACCAAGTATAGGAGACAAATCAGATCTTTTAACACAGTCTCATTAAGTCTCCCTGCTAACAAGAAAGCAGAGCTTCTGTGACTTAGGAAGATGGTGAATTAGTGTGCATGCTCCACACGTCGGCTTGCCAGCTCTCCCTGTAACACAGAAAGGCCCTCCATGTTTTCTTATGGCCCGGCTGCCTGCATTCCCATCTCTCTGCTTTTTAGAAGTAAACTAAACTCAGCTGCTAGTCCTCTGGTGCAGCATTTATTTATGTCTTTTCTTAAAAGCCCTTTCTCTTTGAGTCTCGTATATGGCTTCATAGGTCAGAATTTATTGTCTGTGATAGCGAAACCATGTGTACAAACTGCCTTCTGTTCACGATCCGTGTAGCAGACGTTTCTAAAGCGGGTTCTTTATTTTCCACGGTGGGTGAGAGGCTGAGAAACTCATCAGCAGGAGTCATTGGGCGTTTGTGTGTCTCACTGGTAAGCTGCCTAAGAGTTGTGTTCTTATGTAGAAAAATGTAAAATGCATTGGGCCTTATTTTTGTGGCTGGTGTTTCTTTTGTTCTGTTTTGTCTTTTGAATAAAATATATGAACTGCTGGCATTTAGAACTTCCTGTAATAAACACGAGATAATGTTCCCATCACTGTTCCCTCCCTCCCCGTCTGAGGAGAGAAACCGGTCCTATCCGGCTTCACATCCTCTCATCTCAAAGATCTATGCAGCCTGTGACTGTGTGTTGATTGTGACTTCAGTATACACCAGCATCTTAGGGGCTGAGTATCTCAAGAGATGTTTTAGAATGCTGCTGTCTTCACAACCTCTCCTTCATGCATTTAAGCCGTATTTCCTGTTCTGACGTGGAACTCATTCACAAAATCAAAGCAGGAAAGGACTCTTCAACGTCATGTGCTTCCGTTATCTGGTGTGTGATAAATCCACAGTTTTGTGGATGACTGTACATTTCCCAGAGGGAAGGAGACGTATTTCTACACCGTCCAGACCCAAAGAGCCATTCAGCAAGAGTTTCCACATGTTGTGTGTTGGTCTGATGGAACCTGCCCTGCCGAGGTATAAACTTCCGTACGAGCTGTCTCCACATAATGTTCAATAAATTCTGTGCTGTGAATATATTTACATGATGATTTTGTGTAAATTTATTTTGAATGGATGGCTTGAAAGTGGTGTGCTGCAGAGAATGTACCGAGAGCCGTTGCTGACACTCGCCCTGCTGCTTACGGGGAGGGGCTCGGATTAGATGAGAACCATAGGCCCTTGCACCAGAACCCGGATTTAAAGATAGTTTAGATTATCGTCCTCATTTTGCCTCTGAGGAACTCACCAGGGCCAGGGTGCCTCTCCTCATGGGGTCCTCTGCATCCTCGGATCTTACTGGTGGTGGAGGCAGGGGTCACTGCCTCTGTCTTAAATCCTGACAGTTCTGTTTCACGGTGTTAAGTGAAAGTATTCACCAAGACAGGTTTAACCTCTTCCGGAAAAGCAAAGATGTCATACAAGACCAGAGGACACAGTGCCAAGCTAGTTCTCCACTAGCCGCCTTCCTCTGGAGGCAGTGTAAGATTTTCCCCCTGCCCAGCCGTGCAGCTGGCCTCTTAGAAATTGTGTCACAGCATTGCTTTTGTTACATGGTACTTTCTCTGTCCAGTGCACCTGGAGCTCAGCCAGCTGAGATGTTTTGAAGCGACTTCTGCTCTTGCTGCCATGCATAGCTGTACAAATGAGCCCTGGCATCATGGGATTGACCCCTAGAAGGTAAACGGACAAGGACTTCTGCATTTTGAAGTGGAGCAGCTCGTCCCACTTCTCCAGGCTAGCACCGCTGTCTCACTCCTGAGCCACTTTGTCCCTTCAGTGGCAGGTCACCCTCTTATTCTAGCCTTTGCTCATCTGAAAAGTGCACATAGGTTTTGCTGTCATAACCCGACAGTGGCTGGTTGTCACCAACCAGGCGGGTTCACGCTGTCTGGCAGACACATATGCGCATGCAAATTAGGACACAGGTTAATACAGCTGTGCATATGCCTCTCTGTACATGTGTCCTGGGTTGTTGTTGTTTTTGTTTGTTTTTTCTTTTTTTCCCCCTGCAGTGAGCAGCTGTGCCATGAGTAAACAATACTTGAAAGCCCATGAGGACCTAAGGTAAAGCCAGGTTGAGGGAGGAGAATAGATGCCAACTGCATAGGGTAGCAGCACTGCCTTACAGAAGGGATGCAGGGTTGCAGGGATGCTTGTGCTTGCAGAAATGGCTATTCCCTATTCTGCAGCCAAGGGCCTAGAAGGGTGACCCTTCTCCCCCCTCTTCATTCCCTCCTCCTCCTCTTCCTCTCCCCCCCCATCCATGGTGATGCTCAGTGGACCTCTACTTGTACCCACAATTTGATGACTGTACTGGTCCAAGCATATGTCCCCCAAATCCTTTTGAGTCTTTCTCCCCATGGTGTTCACTAAGGTTGCAAATCAAAGGGAGACTCACATCCCTGCTGCTTGTGGGGGGCTGAAGAATGAGGGGGGCCCCTGATGGCCAGGATGGGAGCTTGGGGGTAGAGCTAGCCTGCAGACTTCCAGGGTCTTCTGTTAGTGCATTAGGGGATGAAGCTGCCCTCTGTGAACTTGCCAGGTGCTATAATGGTAGGGGGGGTGCCCATCAGACTCTGAAAATACCCCAGAATTGCACTTAAATCCGAGCTTTCTTTTTTCAAGTAGAACTTCTGTTTCTGTTTTCTCAGCAACATTTGACCACTAAAATCACTTCAAAGAAGAAAAGAAAGAGTAAAAATTTGAAGAAACACAAAATCCGTGCTTACAGACTTTGAAAAATGGACCTTTTTGCTACTTCAAAAACGTTAAGAAAATGTGTAGGAAGGCAGGAGGCTTTCAAAGCCAAGTCCCACTGTGTTTTTACCCTCCCTGTGGTCATGTGCTGCTCTGAAGAGTGGCTCCTGACCAGGAGAATTGTTTCCATCGGTAATGATAAAACCAGCCACCAATACTAAGCCAGCCAATGTGTGAGGAAAGGGCTGGTGGCCCAGGGCCAAGCCCCTGTCATCAGCCCATTTTCCCTTTCTCCTGTGTTTCCCATAAACTCAGGGTGGAGCCTGAGTCCCATTTGCAGATTGTCCTATGTTCTCGTCCCCTGGTAGCCATGTTCTTTCTCTGCAGAGCACAAGTCCACGGTGTGGCTTCCTCAAAGCATTCAAAATCCCTCTCATCAGGACCTGCCCTTTCCCTCATTAGAAGCCACTGGGGCTACGCATACATGTGTGGGTAGCTATGTAGGTGTGTGATTGCCTTTGGATTATGCCAATGCCTTCTGTGTGTACAATACAAACAGCTGATGTTTCCTGGTGACCTCGCAATGAAAATCAGCAGGTGGCATCACCTGGGCTTCCAGTTCCAGCTATCATACATACATGCCTGGCTTTGGAATGCAGAGATTATCGATCGCTTTTCTTCTATGAAAGGGAAGGGGTTGGATAGTCTTCCCGCCCTGTCCCAAGCACAGCTTTCCTCCTCCTTCCTTTTAAAGGATTATGCCACAGACTTTGGCCGTATCGGTGTTGTCTTCGAGACTGAGCACTGATAGTGCTGCTGACAACTGTGCTTCGGACACGCTTCACCTTTTCCTCACAACCCACACTTTTCACTGGAGTCACGGAACCTGAGTATCTTTCTGGTTTAGGTTTCTGCATAGGGAATCTGGCACCAAACCTGAGCAGGTAAGTCTGCACTCACACACACTGACTTTCACTGGTGTCTTTTAGGGATCCCGCCCTGCCCCGCCCCCTCTGCTGGCAGCCACCCAGGTGCTTTATTTACCGTTGTTGTTATGTCTTCTTGGCTCCCTTATGAATTGGATCTTCTCTTTTTTAGGGCTCTATTTTCCTCTTCTGATTAGTTATGTCCTTATGGTATTTTTTTGAAAAATAAAATTGCAGCCCGGCAGTAGGGAATGCCTGTAATCCCAGCACTTGTGGGGCAGAAGCAGGCGGATCTCTTGAGTTCGAGGCCAGCCTGGTTTACAAAGCAAGTCTGACAGCCAAGGCTACACAGAGAAACCCTGTCTCGAAAAACCAAAAAGAAAGCAAGCAGAAAAAGGAAATTGCTTTATTCTAATTGACAGAAATGAAACCAGTGCCCGGCAAGTTCGAAGGAACACTCTCACACACTTCCCCAAGCCCCACGCTCCTCAGTGAGCTGCTGAACAGTTCTGCTTCTTGTTCTGAAGCCAGGAGCTTCATTTAATGGCTTCACACGTTCAGTATCAATTGCATTTTACTCATTTATGCAACACACACACACACAATGAATTGAAACTAGAAAAAAATAGTTTTAGAGCCCCTGTCATGACTCATGTGTCCTTTTGTCTACATTCCATTCTTCTTTATTATTAGCCCAGTGCTCTCCTTCCTGAATTGTGTACCATGTCCATACCTACACACATTTATATACATCTGTACAACTTAGGTTATGATTTATACATGAGGGAGAACATGCAGTTCTTTTCTTTCACCTTGTTTAATATGCTTTCCAGGTCCATACATTTCCCTGCAGGTTTCACAATTTCATTTTTCTTTACAGCTAAATAGCATTCCATTGTATATGTACACCATGTTTGTATCATCTGTTCTTCTGTTGGTGGACATCTAAGTTGGCTCCATGGTTTTGCTGTAGTAAATAGAGCAGCAATAAACATGGCTATGCAAATGTCCCCATGGTAGGATATGGAATTCTTTGGGTAAATGCCAAGGAGTGGAATAGCTAGGTCTTTCTTATTTTACTTCTTTTGTAAAAGCACATCCATTAGCAGGTCTTTGAGAAAGGCTTGTGTGGGACATAATTTTTCTGAGAAAAATACCTCAAACTGTCCCATTCTGTCCTCCCACTTGGTAATTGTGCTGGGTATAAAAGTGCCTGTGAAGATTCTGAAAACATCATTCTACTTCTAGCGGTCCCTTTAAAAATCTAATGTCACCCCAAACTTTGGTGTTTATTTCTGGGGAATTTTTCAACTTTAATTTACAATCTTTTGGCTTTTCTGCATTTTTGTTTGTTTGTTTGCTTGAGACAAGTCTCATTATATAGCCATGACTGGCCTAGAACTCTCTATATAGACCAGATTGGTATCAAAGTCACAGAGATCTACCTGCCTCTGCCTCATGCATGTGTAATTTTCAAGATTTCTTTCTTTCCAAGTTTGTATTTGTGAGCACTTCTTGAACACACACACACACACAAACACACACACACACCCCATTAGCTATATGTATATACATTTGAGTTTAGTGTGTGTGTGTGTGTGTGTGAGAGAGAGAGAGAGAGAGTGTTTCTCTGTTTCTGTATATGTGATATTGGGAATGATTTTTGGAGCTAGGGTCTCCTATGATCCAGGCTAATCTCCAGCTTTATTACCTGGCTAAGGCTGGCCATGCGCTCCTGCCCCTCCTGTCTCATCATCATATTTAGCAGATACAGATTACCCCCCTTTGTTAAATTGTTTTTTCCCGCCAAAGGAGCTGGGGAAGGTAGAAGTTTTTGTTTTCTGTGGTGCTAAGGGTTGAACATGGGACTTAGTGTGGTCTAGCAGACCTGTGCAGTATATAAAAGGTTAAAATCTTACATGTGCCACCTGGCAGCTTGCTCTTGGCCACTGCCTCTGTGGAAGCCAAGGACAGCAGGACACTGTGCACTCACCACTTAACACTAGGGTTTTATTCACAGCCCAAGTTTTTTTCAGTGTGATACCATGCTCCTGGCTGTCACTGAACTCAAAGATCCCCAGTTGAACTTTTACTTCCTCACTGGGTCAGGTAGGGCTTACTGGGTGCAGCTCCTTTTACACACTTAGAGGCACTGCAAAGATGCCCAGTGTTCAGCCCATCTGCTCTTCCATCTCCTGAGCTGGCCAGGCAGCCAGTTCTCTGAGCTCAGACCTGTGACACCTGAGTTTGCTTTTGAGCCTCACTCTGACCACAAGGTCTCCCGCCAGGGATGAGCGAAGTCTACCAGGCTCGGTCTTACCCCCAGTTTGCTAGCAACATTCTCTTCTCTGTTTCTGCTTAGCCCTGAAACTCTGTCCCTTGTAATTATTTCCCCATAATTTATAAGAACTTTATTTACGTCACAATTGGTTTTAAAAGACAAGGTGACCTCTGTCATGTGTTATTTTTTTTTCTTAATCTAAGAGATTTAAAAGATACCAAGGTATATGGGACTAAGAGGTATCTGTCGATCCCTAAATGCCTCTAGGAAGTGCCTCCGCACTGCAAGGAGACCGCCCTCAAAGACTATGTGTATAGTGGCTGCTTTTTAGGGCGTCAGCTCCGGCTGGATAGATTCACCACCTTTGAGAAGCTGTGGGGCAGGGCTTCAGGCCCAGGGGCAGGGCTTCAAGGCCAGGGCAGGGGGCTTGGCTTAAGGCTCCTTCATGGGGCTCAGGGCCTCTCAGTTCCTTGGCTTTTGTAGAATGAGAAGTTTGGGGTGTCTGGGACAGTGACAGGCTCCATAACCTCCCGATCAGAGGCAGGAGTTACTCTCGATGCCCTAGAAACAACTATCCAAGAAAGCAAAGTGTCTTTCAGTTCCCACATCTGGGTCTGGCTCTGACCGTTGAGTGCTTGAAGCCAGCGTAGGGGCACCTTCTGACGCTAATGGCTGCATCCGGAGGCCCCAGAATGGGCACAGCATTTACCCTCTCAGCCAGTGTTTGGTAAGCTCCTGTAGGGCCAGGTGACATTGTACATGGAGGCCCAGCAGGGGCCCTGACAGGAGGACTGCTGTTCTGAAGCTGGTTGTAAAGAGAATGTGAAAAAAAAAAAAACCAGGAAGTTGCTGATAAATGTGTGATGAAGATATGGGGGGCAGATGCTCAGTTGGGCAGGGCCTGGAGGAGGCAGGAGGAGTGGGCTGAACACTGACTGTGGGGAAAGCAGGAATGACCACGGAGTGGCTGGCAGGGAGGAGAGGGCTGCCTGGACAGTGGGAGAGTTTTCCAGTGTGGACAGATGTTATCTGTCCTTTGTGGAAGAGGGTCTTCCATATCTTCAGGTGACTGGGTCTGAGCAGATGGGAGGTGGGTGGCTGCTGCCCAAAGCTCACTTCTGTAAGTGGGAACACTGCCCGCCCCATCCCCAGCCCTCATCAGTGACACTCATGGCTGTGCATCGGCCCCTGCTAGGGCCCTAATGCAATTCCACCTGCGTCAGAGACTCCAGCCAGCGGCTGAGTCACCCTGGCTCCCAGGAGAGGACACACCGAGCGCCCGCCCGCGTCACCAGCACACGCTGCTACTCAGCGCAGTGGTACCGCTGGGAGATTAGACACCCTCGCTTAGGGAAAAGCAAAGAAGCAACCTCTTCTGCTAGGCAGAGTCTGGTAGCTAATGGGCCTCCGAGAGCTGTGTACAATCTAAACTTTTTATTAAAAAGAGAAAAGCTCGTTTGCTCTCCTGGGACTTGCACTGTGAAATTATCAACCGCACAGGCTTTGCCCCCCTTTTCAACGTGACTGCACACACAGTGAAGAACATTAGTTTTGTTTTGTTTTGTTCACAGCCAACACTAGGCTCTTCTCTTCTGCCAAGGGGAGCACTCTGGGTCTCTGCTAGGGCGGCAGGGCCTGGGGGTTCTGAGGCATTGACCTCAGCCCACCCCTCCTGTCCTCACTGAAAGCTAGCTTTCTTCCATCAGCTGCCTCCAAAGGGACATAGTTCAGCCAGCTAACACAGCCCAGAAGCACTCTCTGACTCACCTAACCAGGTGGCTCACGACCTGCTGAGAAACTCCAAATGACCCCCCATACACATTTCCACCCCCCCCCCCCAGAAAACCCTGATCTCTAGCCTCAGGATCCAGCTGAGCCAGGCCTTTGCTTACTGGGTGACCTCATGCCAGCCCCCTCTCTGTATGGAAGCTATAGAGAAATTGGTTCAGTCTTCCCCAGCAGGAGAGGTGCAAGTGGCCTATGGATCTCACCAGTTTCCATACCCTCAAGAGTCATCCGTCTGCTGAGGCCCCCTTTCCACCAGGTACCCGGCACTTCTGACCCCATGGGAAGATGCTGAGGGGAGCCCTGTCTTTTCCTTGAGAGCTTATATTCCCTAGAGGGGCCAGATGATAAACATGAGGGGGGGGGAAGCCTTTCAAACACAGATCAATATGCAACACTGGTGGATGGAAGAGCAAAAGTAAAATGATCTTTGGGGGTGGGGGGGTAGGTACTAATGGTTGGCCTTCTTGAGGCGATGATGTTCAGACTGAGACTGTTGCCTCGAGGAGGACATGTGCCAAAAGATCCCCAGCCAGCCCTCCTCAGTGTGACCAAGGCAGAAAGGCAGATGCATCCGTGGTGTGGGGAGCTCTGGCTGAACTCTACTGACAACAGAGCTGGGTGATCTGAGCACAGTGGGATGGAACGAGGGAACAGGGCACGGGGGGGGAGGACGCAACACACAGGCTGGGGCTACCTCTCCCCGCTGTGTTCTCCTCACGTGTGTCTGCTCTTTGGAACTGTAATCCCGTTGGTTGACTTTAATAACCAGTGAGAACATTTTTTTCAGGCTGTTTAACTTTATTAAAAGATTTGAATTTGATGATGAACGTGGCATGGCTGCTTCAAGCCTCAGATACAGGCTTGCTCAGCCATGGCTGTGTTCTCGACACCTACTGTCATCTCCACAGTGCTAACCTCCCTCCCCACTGCCATGTAGTCCAAGCCTGTAGATAATCTAATTATTTCTTGTACTTTGGTAAATATGCCAGGAACACTCGTAGCTGTCTGAGACCCACAGAGAATATTAACTTGGTGCCTTTTTTTTTTTTTTTTTGAGAAGAATGGATAATAAGTTAGAGCAATCTCCTTGGACTGATTGAACCCCACACAGTCTCAGGGAGGCCAAGGGCTTCCTCCACATGCATCATTAGCCTCATACAGGATTGTTCAAGATCTGTGAGGAGAGAGGAGGTGGAAGGAGTTGGGAACAAGTGGCTCCCAGTCCTGAAAGCCCTTGAGCCACCAGGACAACAGTTAATCTCGCAGTGTGCAGATGAGGCCCTAGGCCTATGAGCAGGGTCCCTACCGTGATGACAGCTCCCCTGAGCGGATGAGAACATATCAGCTTCGCAGTGTGGGGACTTGGGAAGGCCAGGCTTGCTGGGCCCTGCCTCCAGATGTTGCTGTGCAGCCTGGTGGCCCTGTCCTCCCCCTGGGGCAGTCCCAAAGATGCTTGCCGTGTTCCTCCTCCCCAGCTGTTGACAGCAGCGGATTCTAGGAGAAGATGCAGGGCTAATTGCAGAGCACCTCTTGCTACAGCTGTCATTAGTATTAATTAGTTTCCAAAGGCAGCAGTGTGCTCGCCTCTGTGGACTGTGCCCCTCTTGGCTAGCCCTAAGCTTGCGGGCTCTACGTGTGGGCGCGGGAGACTTAGAGGCCGTGGCCTGCGGGGAGAGGCCAAGGTCTCAGCTCAGACCTAGCGCTTTTCGTGCTCTGTGGCCCTTGAGGACCGGATAAATCCATGTGCTGTGTTGCCAGCTTGAGGTCTGACTTACAGAAGCATAGGCAGATGCCCAAAGACGCCAATAGGCAGAAGTCAAGGAAGCCGACTGGCCCCTGAGAGATAAGCCCTCTGCCAGAGAGCTGAGAAGTACTGAAAGCCCCAAGTGGCATCTTTAATTCATGCCCTGGCTGAGTTTGTATTGCTAAATTCAAATTAATGATCTCTACACCACAGCCCAGAACCAGGCTAAGTGGCCCGAAGCATCCTTGGGCACCATCATAGGCTGTTCTCTCTGTCCCAGAATCCCAGGCAAGGAAGAGCAGGCAGACTAACACCAGGCACAACGACAGGATTAAAACGAACAGTAGGGTTTTAGAAACACAACAGACTTGGCAGCCACATCCAGGCCTGCGGTCTATGCCCCTGGCTTTGCAGTGCTGTTGAACCCTTTAGGGTACAGGATGAACCAAAGGTGGCTGGGCCATTTGTTCATCTGAGAAATAGCAGCAGGAAAGGGCTCTGTCCCTGCCCCCCCCCCCCATAGTGCTCTGACAGCACAGAGCCAAGTGGGCATCTGCAGAGCCACACAGTTGTCCAAGGGGCCACCTGGAAGTCAAAGGCTGATGTCATAGCCATTTAAAGAGGGCCAGTCCTTGTACCAGGAGTAGCATTGGGAGAAGGATGACAGAAAGATATGGTGCCCACCCAATGGAGAGTTTCTGCATTGGAGGCCTGTGCTGAGAGGCCCTGTGCCTGGAAGGCGGTAGGGCGTTTCTCAGGTGTGTTGAGACTGGACCCATCCATCTGTGGGCCTCTGTCCAGTGAAAAGCAGGCTCTACTTGTGGACGTCTTGTTCTGTTTTGAACAGCTCACATTCTACATGTGGGAGCCAGATGCCCAAGGTTAGGCACCCATTGGTAGCTGTAACATCCCTCTCCGTGCCTACCGACCAGGTCTCTGGGCCTCCATAGCTGCTTGGCTTGGAGGAGTATGGCTGTAGTGACCTGGTCCTTGGTGTGTGTGTGTGTGTGTGTGTGTGTGTGTCACATGGGCTCTTGTAACCTCAAACATCAGCTCAGTGCTACCATGGACCCTGAGGGACGGGGCACCTCTGGAGTAGTGGCAGGCCGCAAACACAGTGAAGGTGGGCTGGCGGCAGGCAGGGTCGGAGAAGTGATAGTAATGCCCTTCCCAGGAACTTTTGTGGTCATCAAAGATAAAGAGCCGCACGAGGAACAGCAGGCCTCGCCCCACAGCCCATGCTGACACAGTGGCCATCCAGGCGCAGTGGCAGGGCTGGCTAGGAAGGCAGCATGGGAGGGTGGTGCTCCTCAGAGCAGGTGATGAGTCCACAGGCCAGGCAGAAACAAGTGTGGTGCTGCAGGGAAGTTGAAACAGAGCGGTCAGGCAGCAAGAAGATGCCCACATCGACTGGAATGCTCTTCCAGTGCCTGGTTTCTCAGCTCTCTTTGTCCTCCCAGCCTCCAACAGGTTGGCCTCCTTGATGTCTTTGGGCTTAGAAGGCAAAGGCACCCTCCTTCCTGGGCCTCAGGCCAGCAAAGGCCTGACATTTATAAAGCAGCCTCAAGACCTGTCCTGTCACCTCCTCATAGACACCCTCGCCGCCGCCCCCCCCCCCCCACTTCCTTCTGCAGTAGGCAGGGAGTTGCAAAAGGTCTCTAGGTCGGGGCTCTGACCCCCCTTAACCCCTAGGCTCCCTGTAAACACACACTGGTTGAATGGATGAGAAACTAGTTGAAGTCTAGGTGGCTTAGGTCCCTGGATTTAGATGTCCTGCCCAGTTAGCCTTCCTGACTCGCCACCGTTGCCTCTTCACATTTTCAGCTTCCTGGAATGCCGGGGGTGGGGGTGGGGTGGGGGGCGGGGCATCTATGCTGAGCCCCTCCTGAAACTGTCTGACAGAGGAGAGTGAAACTCAGAGCCCAGGTGGCCTGCCACAGTTGTTCATGGTCCTGCAGGACCTGATGCAAAGCCTTGCTGCAGTTTGTATACCCTCTGCAAGGGGGGATGGCCAAGGCTGCCATGTTAGCTTTGTTTTGTATGTGGGTGTGGGCGGAGGTTCCTGTGTGTGCAGGCACATGTGGAGGCTTGAGGTTGACAGAGGGTCTTCTGCTAACTATTCTTCACTTTATTCTGAGGTACAGTCTTTTCAGTTGATCCCAAAGTTATCAATAGGACTCATCTCCCTGGCCCACTGGCCCCAGGCTTCCTTGCCTCTACTTTCTGGCTGCTGAAATTGCAGGTCGGATGCCCAGTGTTGAGTTGAGATCTGGAGATCCAGATTCCAGTCTGCATGAAGCAATGAGCCCCTTCCTGCTGCCCCTACCCACCCCCCCCCCAACCCTCTCCTGCCCTGGCCTCTTTTGAGATAAAGTTCTATGTAGCCCAAGTGAACCTTGAACTGGCTTTGTAGCTCTGGCTGGCCTTATACTCACGGCTCTCCTTTTACTGCAACTGTGAGGAAACACCACCATGCCCAGCCTCCAGCCTTATTATAAAAGACAAACCCAGCCCCCAGATGCATCTGATTTCTTCTTGCTTTGGGTCTTGCCTGGCATCCCAGGCTCGGCTGAGGTGCCACCCATGAACAGGAAACAGACACTCAACCTAACCAGGTGGAAGTGGTGTGTCTACATTTTGCAGTGAAAAAGTTTAGTAGAGCCGAAAAGAAACCAGAGACTCCCATCTCCCGCACCCCTTCCTCCCCCGACTTCTGCTTCCCTGCTTCTCCTTTCTTCCTTAAAGGGAGATGCTGCCCACAAGTCAATGTAAAGCCTTCTCTGCAAACGTGATGACCTTGGAATAGCCACTGCTCAGCGCGACCTGAGAGCCAGTAGACAACCCTGTTCCCGTTGTTCCTGGGGCACCAGGACTGAGGCCCAAGCGGGAAAGGCAAGGGGGAGGGCATATTTTTCTTTTGTTTGGATTGCCACATTTTCAAAGCTTTTACTATTAATATTTATTCCTGTGAGGAAGCTGAACTTCTATTACTACAACACATGACCCTATATCATGTTTTATTTCTGGATATTATTCTTACATCATTATTTTGAGAGAGAAAGTGAGAGAGAGAGAGAGAGAGAGAGAGAGAGAGAGAGAGAGAGAGAGAGAGAGAGAGACAGAGAGAGAGAGACAGAGAGAGAGACAGAGAGAAAGAGACAGAGAGAGACAGAGACAGAGACAGAGAGACAGAGAGAGACACTCACTATATAGCAGAGGCTGGGTTCGAACTCCAGGCAAGCCTTTCTGCCTCAGTTTCCAAAGGGCACAGATATCAGGGGAGTACCATCATGTCTAGCTGCTATTTGGGGGACTCAGGCCTGGAGGAGGCGAAGTCACTTTGAAACCCCGGTAAATGGCGACAGACTTGTTTGTGATGGAGGAAGCAGTGGCAGTTAGCCGGAGTGTCGGTAATTGGGAGGCCAGCTGATAAGAGTTCCCTCTAATTTACGCCTTTTAACCCACATTCTGAACTATGTTCGCACTAATGTGTATTGACAGGACCAAATGCACAGCATTGAAATAGTCCTAGAGTGGCTCTTTCCTGCCACACACACACAGAGAGAGGCACACTCATGGCCTTACATGTATAGAGGGACATTGCAGGAGCTGACTGGTCATTTGGGGCAAGTGGTTTGGGACATAGCAGGTGGGTGAGGGGACAGAAAAGGCAATTTCTGCTCAGGGCCAGTTAAAGAAGATGACACAAGTCCCTGTACCCATCAGACCCATCCAGGGTGTCCTCAATAGAGGACAGAGAGCAATGAGTTTACAAACAGAGCACTCAGCCTCACACCCACCAACCTCATACTGTTGGGAGCCCACTCCACTACCTACTTCTCCTATAGCATGTACTAATTACTAATCAACCCTAGAGGTGATGCCCGTCTGGACGACTGTGGTGGGACACAGACTGATTGATTAGCATTCTATATCCAGGTGATAAATTTTGGCATCAAATTGGTTTTAAATTAACTTCTAAAACTGTTGGTATTTACCATCTGGTTTGGGTTGTGGGCAAGGCTTGGGCCCCCACCCGAACCCCCAGCCTGATAGCAGAAGGTAACGAGTAAGCCGCCATTTGGACATTTGACTGACTGCAGCATTTCCTTCCGTCCAACCATCTTCCTCCCCTTCCCAAGGAGGGGGCTTGCCATGCAGCCCTTTAATTTAATGTCTCTGCATCTGGCGCTGGGCTGCAATGACATGTTTCTGTGTGTCTTGTTTCTCAATCACTTTTGCAGCCCACGCAAGCCACCAGGGCTGGCCAGGTAGCAGGGAGGGAACCAATAGTGGCCCCTGAGACCTTCCCAGGCGACCTGAGTGCTGTCAGCCGTCATAGTGCCCTTTGGAACAAGGAAGATTAAGGGCCTAAGCAGCATAAACAGGCAATAAAAGGAATTCATTTTGAAGTCATTTAAAAAGAGCCTCAAGGCTACCTTTCTGCTCAGGAGAACCTTGGTGTCTTCCTTCTCTGCCTCCTAGATCCTGGGTTTTGGGAGCAGTTGGTAGATGTGCTTGATCTGTCTGTCATCACTAGTGCCCCCCCACCCCAGGACTCTGACAAGCAGGTGCTATAGGAGATCAGAAGTTGCCCCAGTTGGCTTTGTTTGTACAGTAGTATGTAGTAGGCACTCACTATACGCTGCACGATGGGCAAATGGCCCCAAGGTTCAAGCAGCACTTGATAAAGATGGCTGAACTTATTCCTCTCGCTCTCTCTCCATTTGCTTTTTTTGTACTTTGTTGGTTTTTAAGACTGGCCTCAAACTCACAGCGAGCTCTCTGCCTTTGCCCCCAATGTGCTAGGATTACAGATGTGATCCGCCATGCTTAATTTGATTATCAGGAAATAAATATGGGGTACACTGGTCAGGAGTTACTAACCCAGAGTCCTAACATACTTTCATCTCCATTCACAATAAGCAGCAAGTCCCAGCATCATCAAATGTCCCCATGTGTCACCCCCATCCTTCTGTCAGTGCCCTGAACATGGTTTGCACTTACCACTTCTTGGACTTGATGGTAAAGAAAGAATTCCTGTTCTTAGCCATCCTGTGTCACAGCTTCGCATCTTAATGCTATTTTAGTAAGACTGGCTTCCATTTAAAGACAATGCCTTTTGTATTTTCAAAAAGACTTTTCTCAACGTTTTTCTGAGGAAGGGTGCTCAGGCATTACCAGCCTCTGTTGGGACAGCATGCTGGCTTTCTTATAGTTGAGGTTGTGTGGCTTCCGTGAGTGTCACTTTGGAGTCTTGTGGAGGGGCAGATCACTGTAGTGAGAGCCTCCTTACCCTGGGGATCAGCTCATAGATGACCAGGGCATGTGTTAGAAATGAAGACCACATTTAAAGAAGAAGAAGAAGAAGAAGAAGAAGAAGAAGAAGAAGAAGAAGAAGGAGGAGGAGGAGGAGGAGGAGGAGGAGGAGGAGGAGGAGGAGGAGGAGAAGGAGCAGCTTGGCAGTGGTGGCACACGCCTTTAATCCCAGCCGTTGGGAGGCAGAGGCAGGTGGATCTCTGAGTTTGAGGCCAGCCTGGTTTACAGAGTCAGTTCCAGGACAGCCAGGGCTACACAGGGAAACTCTGTCACAAACAACAAACAAACAAACAAAAAGAAATGAGGTTCATAGGCTTCACTCTGGACCCACATGTTCAGAGAGGCCCATGCCCTAATCCAGAATCCTTTTTTTTTTTTTTTTTTGAGACAGTGTTTGTCTGTGTAACTCTAGCTGTCCTGAAACTCACTCTGTAGACCAGAGTGGTCTCAAACTCGTAGAGTGTTTTCAGTGCATGTGCCAACACTATTCTGCCTTTAGCTAGATGCCAGACCCCATGTTGGGTGGTGCCACAGACCTCCCCCGATGAAGTGCCTAGTGCCTGAGTGAGGAGGTGACAGGCAGGCTCTCTATAACAGCAGCATATGTGTAGCATGGGATTAGAGAGACCAGGGAAATAGAACCAAACAGGTAGAAACCTGCCTGAGCCACCGTGTGCTGCTGGGGCACATATAGGGTCCTGCAAGAAGCATGAAGACCAAACCCAGGAGATGCATGCCGAGAATGACCAGCTGGGGAGAGTGAACGATGCTTCTCTATGAAATACCACCTAGCCTGGCAAAAGCTGGGAGAAGAAGCTCAAGCAGAGCCAATTGAACGTGCTGATGCCCTCAGGTTAGCTGACCAGAGGTGAGGGCAGTGGGAAGAGTGGGGCAGAGTCCCCTCAGCAGGACCACATCCTATAGGACCTGCCGGGCTGGGGCCCAGGACATCACCAGGGGGCTCCGTGCTCACCAGAGCACTTTGCAGGGGCCACTGGTATCCAGTGGGATGGTAGTGCTGCCTCTCTGCCCAGTTGGTGTGGACATCACCAAGGAACAACTCCTCGACTAAATGCGGTGCCAGCCCAGGCTGCTGTTGCATGTGACACTGCAAACACAGCAGACTGAGCCCATGCATGTTGAAGCCCAGTGCCACCATGCAGTCACCAGGCACCTGGGAGCTCAGTAACTCATAGTGTCCCTGGCAGCCAGGCCTGGGCTGGAGGCAGCCGTCCCGTACAGTCCTGGCCAGCCTGCATCTGGTTGAGGCACCTGACAATGTCAAACAGGGCGTGGTGGCTGTGGAAGACTATACCCACCTTGTGCAGACGGTAGTGAGCCTTGGTGGCCCCCCTGGGTGACCCAGGAGGCCTGGCACAGATGGACTTTGCCCTTGATGAGCAGAGAGTGAGCAGGCTCCTGGCAGGAGGGGTCCCTGTAGTGGAACTGGTAAGTGCGGAAGAAGCGGTTGGAACAGAAGGCGTAGGAGCAGGTGAGGAATCCTGGCCCTGGGCGAACCTTGCAGCTGCTGAGGAGAAGATAGGCGTGGGGCAGAGAAATAAAAGCCTACCTGGTGCTCCCCCTCCCTGGACTGGGCTCCCATGTCCGCAGCCTGTTTCACTCAGTTTCCTCGTCTGGGGGACTTCTCAATCTTGTGATCTCCAGTTCCCCTTCTCAACCCTCATGGCCCTAACTGGGGCTGTTGCCGCCATCTTCTTCCCATGGTTCTTAGCTTCCAAGAGCCCTGGCATCTTCCACCGAGTTCCAGGGCTTTCTCTTCTGTCCTTCACATCCTCCCGAGTGAAGAGGATAGAAGGAGCACATAGGGGGCATCTCTCAAGTGTCTCCTCTTTGGTGAACTGCCTCCTCTCCCTAGCTTCACTCACACAAGAGCAAGCTGTTTCCACGAAGGGGTTGGACAACGCACACTTTTGGGGTTGAAGGGTGATGGGGGTTCTGTTGTATCCACTCACCATTGCTATAGGTAAAACTGGCTGCAAACAAGACCAGGGAGATAGCAATCAGGACACCCCCCCCCCTCCCAACTTAACCCTCCCCGCCCCCTGCTGCCAAGTTTGCTCTCCACTATCCACACGATAAGAACCAACTGTGGTGTGTGCCTGCACCTAGCCCTGGGGCGGCAGGGACAGGAACATCTCTACAGATTGATGCAGATTCCCTGGTCCCTGTGAGAGACTCTACCTCAAAAAATCTAAGATGGAAAACAATTGAGAAAGACAACCACATCTACCATCTGTACACACATACACACCACACATACACATGTGCACACACACACACCACACACACATACACACACATGCACATACACACCACACACATACAAACACACACATGCATGCACATACACATACACACCACACACACACACACACACACACACACACACACACACAATGAGAGGGAGACAGAGAGAGGTCAGCTGCTGACCTGGTCTCCAGGCTCTAGTGTGTTAGCAGTATAAACATGCCTGGGGTGGACAGAAGGGGAAGGAATGAAGTGACTCCTGGTTTCACAGTCACGGCCAATGATGGAACATCCCCATCAAGGGCTCACTGCGGTGGGTGGCGGGGGACGTACGCCCTGTCATTCCCCGGTGCCCACCTGGATCGCCATCTTAATATGTATTTCATACTTAGGCTGTTATCATCCAAGCAGAAAACGGTTCCCATTTTTCCTTCAGGCTTTCTGCTAAGATGAAGGAGAGGGCCTCAGCCGAGAGCTAATGAGTCTAAGCTCCCTCTTTCCTCCCAGAGTGAGCAGACGCTGCCGAGCCTGAGAAGGGCCGTGAATCGAGAGAGAACCCAATTATGTGGTTTTGTTTCACTGAGTCTCTTCACAGCTCCTTATTTACGGCGAGTGACTGTTTTGTGCGTCTGGAGCGATGTTAGGCGTTCTTTAAAAATAATTATATTACACTATAAATGTGTGCTGTTTACTGTATGCCAATTATACCCCAACAAGGCTGTAAAATGCGTGAATATGTTTAAGTAAATAAAAGTAAGTTGGTCTGAAGAAAAATAGTAAGTGGCTAATAGACCAGGCGATGGTTACAGTGAAAAAAGTCACACTGCACACTTGAGGGCCTCAGATGGGACCTACAGTACAAAATGACTTTCCTGTGGCGTGCAGAGCGATAGTGCACAGTCCCAGACTGTGGGGACCTTCTAGGAAGAAAGTTCTAGAAGTTTCTTAGAGCTGCTCTGGAGTGTTGTCGCTGGAGGCAGCTCTGCGTCCCCTCTCTGTGCACTCAGTGACCCTGCTAGGAGCTGCCTCGGTCCCAGTTGGGCGGAATGAGGAAGGGCGGCAGCTCTGGAGCCTGGGAAAAGTGCTAGAAGCAATTTTGAGAGCTTACACCCTGCCCCCTCGCGGCACCCAAAGCGCTAACAGATGTTTGGCAGGCAGATTTCTTCATGAGCTCAGGAGGCGCATGGAGGACAAGGAAAGTTCAGTCCTTGACTTCAGAATGGAATGGGCTGAGGAGGAGAAGCCACAACTCCCCCTCAACTCCCATCCTGGGAGGAAGGGTGGTCTGATGGTTACCACAGATGAGGGTTGCAGAGTTGCCCCTGCAATGAGATGAGTGTGCCTGTGAGCTTAGATGAACTGGGTGGGACCCTCAGACCTCCTCAGCCAGCTACTTTCTACCTTGGTTCTTTGTACCAGTTGTGCTCTCTGCCTGACCCCCTTCCTGTGACTCTCAGAGTCCGGGCTTGTCTCATTCTGAGTCCTCACTCTGATGTCATCATCTCCAGGAACCTTCTGGGATGCTGATTGCCATGCAGTGCAGTTCAGTGCCATGCTAAATCTGCATTACACACTTCCTGTTTGCTTATTTAGCAATACCCTACTGTGCACAATGTGCGCCACATTGCCAGAGGGAAGCCGGAGGGTCCGCGTGTGTATTGTTGAGCTTAACCTTGCTGGTTGGATGTGATGTGGTTCCTGACAGTTCCCTGCTCCAGGTGCCATCTCCAAAGCAGGGAGAAACCAACTTCACAGAGGTCAATGCTAAGGTTCACAGGGAGGCCTCTCTCATCCAGGCCAGTCACAGTGCATGCTGGGAGTGTAAGGGAGTCTTACCCAGTGGAGATCTAGGGCTCACTGAGGTGTCCGGGCAGGACCATAGCAATGGGCATACCGTTAGGCACTGGCTGCTGACACTGGGGCTCCCAGTGTAGTGGGCCCCTCCTAGAGTACCAGCTGTTTCTGTGATGCCAAGTGCAAAGGATAAAGAACCTGCTCAAAGATCCACAGGCTCCACGGATAGTGCCTGACCCATCTGCTCTCCCCATTCCAGCGGCTGCACAGCTCACCTCAGGCCCCAGAGCACCCAGATACTTGTTGACTGGGTCTCCTTCTCTGTACATGGGGCACAGACCAGAGTCCAGCATAGTCCACGCTCACTAAGTGCATAGTGGGTGCCTAGCACCTGAGCAGGCTGTCAGACACATAGACTAACATCCCAATTGGCCCTCTTCCCCAAGTCCTGGCCAGGAGACAGCACCACAGTAAGGGAGGTGTCTGAGGATAAACTAAGGAGCAGGGGTCGTTCTGGTGACCCCAGGACAGGCTGGCAAGGGCGTGGGATAGCGCCCCACAGCTCTTAGCTGCTGCTCAAAATTGAGTAGCAAAGCTTCAGCGGCTAAGGAGCTGTCATCCCCACTCAGAGGGTCAGCTGACACAGGCCAGATGGCAGGATGCTAGTGTGAGCAGCTTCCAAGTTCTTTACCACAGTGTCTGTCCTCCTAGTGGCCTCTGACCCCAGCTGCTGGCCGCTGCATGAGGCTTGCCAAGCCAGCCTTTCCCACTGAGCCTGGGGCTGAAGTGGGTCAGGAGGGGCTCAGAGAGCCTTGGCCAGCCAGGGCCTCCAGGGAAAGCTGTGGACGGAGCAGAGGGCCTCTCCCACGACATGTTCCCATTCCTTCCCTGATGCATGCTCACAGGTTCCCAGCTGGCCTTGAGGGAAGGCCAGGGGAGCCCCATTTTATCCCACAGAGCTCTATCTGTTATACAGATGGACCCCCAAACTCTGTACCCAGCGATCTCTCAGGAAAATGTAACGTTCCTGGGATCCAGGAGTCCCCAGGGACCCTGAGACCCAGAGAAGGCTGAGTGGTGTAGCTGATGACGATGGGCAGTGGTGTCGTCCATCGAGTAAAGAGCCAGGTGGTTTTATAGTATAGTCTTCAAATTTTTCAGCCACCCTAGGAGTTGAATGTGGCCTGGTGGCTCAGCTCCATGGGGTTTGTAGCACTGGCCAAGAAAAGCCAGGGCTAGAAGTCAGGATGTTCCATTCAAGTCTGTCAGGTTGACTGCTATTCATTCGTGCCACCAGAGAGAGAGAGCAATGAGAGCTGATTTGGAGACCTGGAGTTCAGGACACACATGTGAAGGGTGACTGAGCAAAGATCTGAGGGTGGCCCCTGGTTCCACCGGTAAGTAAGAGAAACAAAACCTAACAGCTAACCATGGCCTTGACATGGGCACACTGTCACTTGGGGAAGCAAGGCTGATGGAAGTCTTGCAAGACAGAAGATGGGGTTTTCAGAGATAACCTGGCACAATGTCACTATGACAAAGGTACACGGGCCAGGTCATTACAACGGATGCACACGGGCATCCGTACTGAGCCCACGAGTCCTGAACAGGGACAGAGTCGCCTGAGCTGTCAGCCCGACCACACTCGGGTGCTTCTGAGCCACCGTTGTGGTCGGAAGCTGCTGGAGCCTCTGGATTCAATTCTGCAGGCTAACTTGAACATCACAGTGTCAATGAAACCTGTCGCAAAGTGTTGACTCAGTGAACAGGTAGAAGCGAACAGGAATCAGGAGGGGTCAGCCTTATTTGGCTGGTTGGGAAATGAAGCTTGTATTTCTCCGTGAAATAACGCATGGGCTGAAAATTAGAACGCTGTCTCCCTGAATCTCTGGTTCTTGACTAGATGATCTCTCTGTTGGGAAGGAAGCCATCATTTCGTTTCATGCACACTCCTCCCTGAAGGCACCTAGAAGAGATGTTGTGCTCTGTCACTAAGCCTCACATGGCATTTCCCCCTAAGTGTGTTTTCGTTTGTTGTTTTTCTATGAGAAATTAGGATTTCATTATGTTAGGAGAATACAAGATATAGTCAGTCCTCTTTGTCTTCAGAACACACACACACACACACACACACACACACACACACACACACACACACACACACAGACACACACCTCAGCACAGTGGGGACCTTCTTGCAGAAAGCCCCAGAGGGCTGCAACACTGCTTTCCCATAGCCTCAATGTAAAGGTTGTTAAAAAAAAAAAAAAATCAACACAACCAACTCAACTTAATAGTTAGAAACAGTCTCACGCTGTTGCCCTCACAGCTCTGGGACAGACCTCGATTTTCTTTTCTTTCTTCACCCCGCTTTCTTTCTTTCCCCACAGGAAAGTCTTAACTAGATGAACCACTACCGGCAGATGGGGCCATGGCTGGGTCATACAACTCTTTGCAGGGACCTGAATGCAAGGACCAAATTGATTTTTATCAACCATGGATTTTTAATTAACAGTGGTGTCCACTTTACTGCCGTTCAGTATTTACTGTTTACCCACTAATTAAAAATTATGCTGCTTTTGCACTCATAAGAGCAGGGACATTTGAAATTAGATAGCATCGTTCAAATTACCTGCAGAATTAAATTTAGAGTACCCAACTGCTAGGACCAGGCTCCCAGAGCTGAAAATATGATCTGCCATGGCCCAATGTGTTAGCGAGAGTTAGAACACCAGGGACAGGCCACTTGCACAAACACCATATGGGGCATGTTTGTGGCCTTGGGGAGTGTGGATACTTGCCGTGGGGCCCTAGAGAGGCACCGAGGTTCCCACATCTACAGAGCTCATTTCTTGGGAATTCTCTAGTTTGGAGGCTGGATCTCTGTGTCATGCTGTGGAGTGGGGGACATAGCATCTTCTGCTTGGCCGTTGCTGGGGACTGCCAATTGCAGCCTTCATGCCATCTGGAGTTCAGAGCCATCCATGTCCCCATCCTACAGCTGAGGAAACAGAGACTCAGCATGAAAAAGGGATTCAGCTGCTGTTATTGCCAGCCTGCTGTCTCCTAAAGAACCTTGTTTGTTTGTGGTATCAAGGACTGAGCCGCTGTACCAGTTTACACATGCCAGGAGCCCAGGCTGACCTGGAACTCACAATCTTCCTTTTTCAGCCTCCTAAGTGTTGAGTAGGTAGATGTTTATTAGCAAGCCATGTCTTTAATGTCTGTGTGTGCACATGTGTGGACATACATGTGGAGGGCAGAGAGCACCTTGAGTGTAATTCCTTAGGTATTGTCCATCTCTTTTCTTTTATTTTTGAGGTAAGTCTCTTTGTAGCTTGGAACTTACTAAGTATCCAGGCACTCTTTTTTTTTTTTTTTTAAACATCGATTCTAAGGAATTAAACTCACTTAGAAAGCCTTAAAAATGCAGTAAAGCATATCTAATACAGTAATCAGGGCTGTACAGTGGTGCATACACTTCTCATCATAAGTTCAAGGCCAGCCTGGACTACTTAGACTCTGTTTGAACGAACAAACAAAAACCCAACCATTGCACTCAAAGTTTATCCCTTTAGGCATTTCAAAGTCCACAATTTAGTGGAGTTTAGAAGAATCACAATACCAGGCAGCTATAATCTGAATATCCAGTAACCATTTAAGGAAGCTTTCACTCAACATCTGTCACACCCTTTTCTCAGAGCCTTCAACCTCCGATCTCAGTGTTACTCATCCATACAGTTCCCACAAGTTCCCATGATCCGTACAGTTTCCATGATCCATGACCCATACAGTTCCCATGAATGATCCATATAGTTCCCATGAATGATCCATATAGTTCCCATGATCCATACAGTTCCCATGGATGGAATCTGCTGTGCTGGCTTGCTTCTCACCAAAGTCATTCCTAGGACCACAAGGTTATCAGTGCTCTGCAGATATGCACGGAGGCCTGGAGAGCCTGCATACCCAGGCGGAGACTGGACTCCTTTCCAGACGGCAGGCCTAGGCGGGTGGGATGACAAATGATGACAACAGGCCTGTAAGTGTGTGCGCGTGTGCATGCATGTGCATGGGCATATGCATGTGTGTATGCACGTGTGTGAGTGTTCGTGTGTGTGTGTGTGTGTGTGTGTGTGTGTGTGTGTGTGTGTGTGTGTCAGTGGGTGTAGGAAGGTGGGGACCCTCTCTGTTCCGTCTGCCTAATCCTCTGAAAAGCAAAAGAGTAGAAGATGAAGAAAGGCCTCAGCGGATTAAGTGCACTCACAAATCTGAATTTGGATATGCAGCACCTATGTGAAAAGCCACATGTGGTGGGGTGTTTCCGTAAACCCAGTGCTTCGGGGGAAGGGTGGCGGAGACAGGAAGTTGGCTTGAGTTCGCTGGCCAGCCAGTCTAGTAAAACTTCAGTGAGCTCCAAGTTCGTGAGAGACAGTGTCTCAAGGGAACATGGCAGAGAGTCGTTGAGGAAGAGAGTGGCCTCTGCATGAGGACGGATGCGTGCATTTGTATATTGACATTTGTGGACATGCACACACACACCTGTTGCAGTCTCTAGATTCAGAAGGCCGTCCATGAGGGTTAGAATTCCTTCTCAAAGAAGCTGATAGCAGTAACACTGAGCCACCATGATCCTGGGTGTCTTCAAGGAAAAGCAAGTGACAGTCTCTAGGATTCCGGGCCTCCCCAGTGCCCTCTGTCCAGCCCAGCCTTCCTCCTAGCCCACAAGGCTTGTGGACTCTCCCTTTCTTCTCACCCAGCAAATCCCATAAGGCTGCTCTCAGGGTATTCCCAAAGACGAAGGGCTGCCCTGCGCTCTCTGCTCTAGTGCTGGCCCACAGGCCCACAGGCTGGCACTTGGCTCCCCAAATGTAGTGGAAGAGCCATCCCTGGCACAGCCCCTGAGCTCTCTGACCCACTCCCTACCCCTGTTCAGCCGTTCCACACCTGCAGTTGTTTATCTACTATTTACTTTTGTATTTGAATTGTTCATTTTTGGAACTATTTTAGGAAACGTTGCATGGGCAGTAGGGTTCTGGTCTGCCTCTGCCTAGCTGCTCAGAAGGGCCCCATCCATTGACACCCAACGATAATCAAAGCCAGGAAGCAGAAGGTAGTCAACAGCCTGTCCAACGTTCACTCGTCATCTTGTTTACGGGCGGGTTAGGGTCCAGGCATTTGTCTCTTCCACATGTCCTTGGTTTTTATCTTTCCCAAGCTTGACAGTTTTGGAGAATACTGGCCAGGGAGTTCATAGAGTCCCTTTGTCTGAGACTAGTGTCTCCTCATGATTGAGTCTGACCTGTGCCTTCTGGGGAGCACTGGAGAAGCAATGAGTGACTTCGGTTTACTGAGGCCCCTGAGTCAGTCAGTCTGCAGGTCGGACTTCATTACTATGTCCGCCGGGTCTCCCCACTGTTGGGCTGTGACTAAGGTGAGGACAGTTGTCTTGGTGGTTACTCATGGCCTCCTGGGTACCTGGGAGCATCCTTGCCTTTGTTACCAATCGACCCTAGGTGACTCTTGCCCGATGGGCTTGTGCCTTCTCCTCCAAGACCCAGCGCGGCTGCTGTGTCCACTCATACCTGCTCCTGGATAGGACTTTAGACTTCAGGCTGTAGGGCATTCTTTTCAGTATTTTGTTCACCAAATCCCCACCGAGTTGGACTCTGGGTGTGGCTGTAGTTCATCTACAGGCTTTTTTTCTCACACGATCTTGCCAGTTTTGTTTGTTTGTTTGTTTTGTTTTTTAAAAAAAACTTTCCTCAGGTGGTAAAAATCTTCTGGAATCATTTTGCTTTTTCTGAGAGTCAGCCCCTATGTTCTTTTAATGGAAAATGGTGTGTAGATGCCAGGAGCTGGATGCTCACTGCTGGTGAGAGCCACTATGGTGGTCCTCAGGGTTTTCCCCTCCTCCCTCCCTTTCCCCTCCCTCTCTTTGCTTCCTTCTTTTTTTCATTTCTTCTATTGATCCCCGCCCCTCCTTTCTTTTTTCCCCTCATTCTTTCTCTTCTTCCTTTACACCCTCCCCCCCCCCCCCCCCCCTTCCTCCACAGCACTGCCTTACTAGTTAGTCTTCTGACCTGTCATGGCCAGATTCTCCTTTCTTCCTTTTAATGCCCCTCCCAGCACAATGCCTGGTTGATGGCCTAGAAACAATCCTGGAAGGTTCTTAGACAAACACTCACCAGTTCTTCTTTCCTGACTCCTCTTAGATGCAGGAGGGACCTCCCCTCACCATGAGCAACCCCTCCCTGCCTGGTTCACACTCTTCCCTCTCTCAGGAAGTGGCTGTCAGGGTCAGACTAGTGGTAGATTTGTAGCTGTTGGGAATTTCTGAGGAAGGCAGAGAGTGATGGCATTCCCAGGGTTGGGGAGGCCCAGACAAGTGGGGAGCAAAAAGAGGCAGCTGGCCGGAGATGACATGGGAACATTGGGTCAGCTCGGGGGCTGGATCCAGACTCCAAGCTCTGTGCCCACTACTTGCAGTAGAGCTCGCTCTACCCAGGGATGTGCCTTGGCCTCACAACCCTCCAACTAGATTCCCACCTCTCTTATTAAGGTCTTGTAGCCCTATGGTATGGTCAATAGAAATCCCTGTGCACCTTATGTGCAAGGCCTCAGATGCAACATCATAGGCGCCTGGAGCCTTCAAGGAGCCAAAGTCAAAAAGCTAAAAAGGAGTAGGTGAACCGAATCTTAGCATCTTCTTGCTGAGCCCCTGATATTACAGACAAATGGCAGAGACATTTGATATGCACCCCCTTGTATAGATTTCCTAGCGTGATTTCCAAGTTAGGTTGTTTATGTTCCACAATCACAGCTCTATTTAGATTCCAATGACGGGTAGGCCACTTCATGGGACAGAACCCCAGGTTAGGAATGGAATGTGGATGTTTTTTTGGGCAACAGGGGTCCAGCAAACCGGGTCTACTTTCCTACTTAGACTTTGCCTCAGCAGCCCCATCCTATGCCCTGTGTATAAACCAGATTCCCTTCCTTTCCTTCCTTGCCTCCTTCCATGGAGTTCTTTCTTTCTTTCTTTCTTTCTTTCTTTCTTTCTTTCTTTCTTTCTTTCTTTCTTTCTTTCTTTCTTTCTTTCTTTCGCAGGGTCTCAAGTATTTCAGGCTGACCTTGAACACACTTTGTAGTCAAGGATGACCTTGAATTGTTAATTTTCCTGCCTCTATCTCCTAAGCACTGCTTGGTTAAAAAAAAAAAAAAAAAAAAAGCACTTGATTACAAAAGAAACAAACAAACAGAAAATCAGAACATGTCTGGTTTATTTCAAACCCTCAGTCTGAGGTAATTCACCTGGAATGCTTGGGCTGGAGCCTTGAGCACATTTTAAATAAAAGTGTCAACAGCAGGTCCCACCCAAACAACAGCTCTTGATTAGCAGAGGCCCTGCCTATGCTGGCTGATGGTGCTCAGAAAGCCCTGGAAGCTGGGGCCGCCCTCACCGGCGCTACAGAAAACATGTGCTTCGGGATGAGATCACCACACCAGCCGTGAGAACGTCCAGCAGCTCTCCCTGGAGAAGGTCTTATATTGGCATGCAGTGACAACTCCAACAAATCACACAAGAATGAAGACAAAATTGGACGCCCCAGAGCCTGTAGGCCCCTCTGCCGTGCTTGGCTCAGCTTCAGCCACCTCACATGTCTTCCATTTGGCCATAATCTTAGAGCCTTGTAATACATCTAATCTAAGGCCTTTGTGCTTAGGGAGTGTGTGTGTGTGTACATTTCAACCCTGGGAAACTCAGAAATAGTATGCTCTAGGGTGAGCGAACATGTCCCACCTCCCACTCCTGGTAGTTTCTCAGGCCTTTTGGAATGTGTTCTCTGCTGGGTGACCTCAGAGTGGACGGTTGCCCTGAGGACCTCGGGAAGGGTGGGACACCTGCAATAGCTGATTCCCAGATGGAAGAGGCATGGGGGCCTTCAGATGAAAGCCCACATGGGAAGGCTAGCAAGGAACACCATGGCTCCCCAATGTCCTCTCAGCTTTCCATGCACCCCAGGACCCAGGCATCAGTGATGACGTCTGGACTTGCCATTGGTGCTGCTCTGTGACCATGAGCTCCAGTGCGTGGGAAGGCCCCTTGTCAAGAGGGGATGTTTGCCGCTGGGACATCTTTCCCTAGACCCGACTTTAGCATTTCCTGCTAAGGGAAGAGGAAGCCCACTGCTCTGGGATGGGAAAGGAACGAGGGGCTTCGGGGAGAAGGAGATTTGGCCCACTCAACCAGCCCATCCGCCAGGTTTTTCTGTTTGTTTGTTTAAGAATGTTCCAGTACAGAAACTTCCCACCCAAATTCTCTCTGGGCCCCCATGGAAATGCTAATCACTCAGCTCTGGGCTGAGGCCTCCCCCCAGATGAAAACTGGAAAATTCTAGCCAGAGCCCAGCTGTTTCAAAATAGTCCAGGAGTCTGGGTGATTGATGGGAACTCTTCCCTCTCCACCCAGATGTGGCGTCTAGCGGACAAGGCTTTGTCAACCTGGCTTCCTCTGCATCATCAGTGGCACATTCCCAGATCTCTAGGTAGGATGTTAGACAACTATAAACTGTGCTGCCCCAATCAACCCTCAGCATGGACTGGAAGAGGTGGGTAGAAATGGCAATGCGTGCTTGGAGGGTCTGGATGGACCAGCTTGATGGACAGTCTCGTCCCTGAGTAGCTCTGGAACAGTATTTGCCGAACAGATCTACATCTGGAAGTCTCCACTGCACCAACAAATCTTTGTTGGATTTCTTGGCAGAAGATCCAAGCTTCATTGTTCTATAGAAAAGGAATTTGGCACCAGTGCCAGAAGGTTGTGGGGGGTATTCCGTGAGAAACAAGACCTCTATCTGAGTGAACAGTGGTGAAGGATTCCCAATGAATCCTGAGATGGGTGCTTGAGAAGGAACCTTGAGCAAGCGCCTCTAAGAGCTAGTTCTTCTTGAAGACTTGGGAACTTGGTGGCCATCAGGTCTTCTTCTGAAGGTCCAAGAACCTTCGCATCTATCAGAGATATTTAGAAGGTTGGAGGTCTTCATGGGAGCATGGAGACTGGAGGTCTTTATGAGGGATCTTGGCTCTCGAGATCTTTCAAAGATGTAGGGGGTGACAGGAAACCACCCCGACGTTGGGGGAGACACACCACAGGCTGGGCTGTTCTTGGGAGTCCCCACAAGGGGGACCTCTTGAGCTTCAGTTGGGGTGGTTGGGCGTCTTGGTGGAAACCCAGCAAGGGCCTCTTCCAGAGTTGGCCTTCAGCCGAGGGCCCCGTAGGCCTTCCTCCTTCCCTCCCCTTTTCCCTCCCTGTCTTTGGGCAAGATGGAGTCAATAGAAAGCCAGCTTTGGGGTTCTTGCTCTCTCCCACACTAAGGGTCATCATGTCAGACCGCACTGAAGACATATTTTGAGGTTGAAGTGGATGGGTAATGGGATTACCCATCCTTGTCTCTTTTCAGACACATGGTCAACTCAGAACAAAAGCCACAAATGGAACAAGAAAGGCCACCTAGGAAGGTCCATAACAATGAACAAAACACCCCCTTCCCTGGTCTTTCTGCAAAGATGTGTTGAGAGTGGGGCCTTTGAGTCAGGAAGGACAGAGATTTTAAATGCAAGAACGTTATGGTGAGTCTATCAAATCAATTTTTCTTGCATCACGTTGAGATTAAATCTCTTTCATATTCAGGATAAAGGTTCTCCCGGAGCATGGATTTGTGGGGAACCCTACTCCATGCTTGGAAAACCATTCTGTTAGGAGTTACCAGACTTTAAGAGAAATGATAATATTTTATGATGGTATTATGTTAACATCTAGAAAATTAGTAAGTGTTTTAATTTCAGGAGAGTGTCAGAACCTTGTTTTACCACACACATAAAACCCTAAAGACACAAATATTGGATTAATTGTTGCAGGTATGGTACTGGGAAATACGTTGGCTTCCTAAATGGTCAATAAGCAGGCCTTTTGATTTTGCCTTTCCTTGTGACCCGCGGATGTTTGTCATCCTGTGGAATAAGACTCAGGGTTGCTAAGGGGACGTCATACAATGACTGGATGACCCTGGCAGATTAGTCATCAGGGATAGAGTGGGGGACATCACAACAAAACGGTGCATGTTCTTAGAACACTGTATTCCACACGGCCCAGGTTGACGCATCCACTCTGCCTGCTACTGTTTTACAGATCAGGACACCCAGTCTGATGACGTCTGATTTCTCTTAAGTAAATGTCAACACAGAGGCCCTAAATCAAACCCAGTGATTGGGAACCACAGCTTCTTTCTACCTGTTCTAGCTGCCCTGGTCTTCACTTGGCATTTACTTAGTTCTGATTGTGTGTTTGTCTACAAAGTTGTGGACATATTTCGGCCAGGGTTGAGGGGTCTCACTCAGTTGGTGGACCATTGTCTTGGCACGATCTGTAGAGTGTATGCCCAGTTTGCCAAAGGGAGGTAGAGATGGGGGGGGGGTGCAGTCTGTGGGTCTGCATTCAGTGACTGCATGTCCCTTCAGGGTTTTACACAAACAGAAACAGCTTGCCAGATGGAGGGCCAGGTAATGGGCTCTCTAGGCAGAGCTGTGAAGGTGGCAGGAAGGTGTGAAGAACATGGCAAGGGAGGACAATGTAATTAGCCCTGAGCTTGGCACAGCTCTAGATGCTGTCATGAGGATGCAGAGATGAGCAGCTGCTGGGGGTCCAGGCTCTGGAGTGCTCTTGGGCAGAGGAGCTATGTGAGGGGAAGATCGGCGTGTTCTCAAATGCCTTGTTTTGAAGGACAGTGTTCCCGTCATGGGCACACATGAGCACACCACACCACACACACACACCCCTCTGACTCCAGGGGGCCAGGATGGACATTGTACCTTTGATTACTTTTCTGTCTATTTTGAATCAATTCAATAACTGTCACATCCAGCCTGGAGTGCTGTTAGGATGAAGTGAAGGTGGAGACCGATAGATATTTTTAAAAATAAGTTAAGTGAAAATGAGTTCTTTGATTGGGAGAGAAATGTTAATTCAATTTTAGGACAGCAGTGAGTAGAAAGGATCAAATTGGCTTGATGGCCTACAGCTGCAGGAGGTTGGAGGCCAAGGCTCTGAGCCCCCGTTGCTTGGGTTAGTGATGACGTGGTTACCTTTTGAGGTCCGGGGCATCACAGGACAGAGAGTCAGCAGCTGCAGACTGGAAAACAACCTGAGGGATGGTATGAGGATGCACATGGATCCTTAGCCAGGGAACATCCTGAGATGAACTGGCAATGAGTTCTGTTTTGGGGTGTACTATTTGAGAAGACACAGGCTAGTGCCAAACCTTACCCCAAGGCATATAGAGCTGAGGACAAAATGTGTGTGTGTGTGTGTGTGGGGGGGGGCGCAGCTGAGACTACACTAGGCTGAAAACTCTGAAGGGAGGCAAGACAGTCCAGAGAGGTTGGGGGGGGGGTGTCACAAAGAGTGTTTTGGTAGGTAGGACTGCAGATGGCACATTGGGCACCTACTTAAGCCAAATTGGAAAATCTTCTGGTCCAGAGGTGCATGACAGATATGTTGTACTCTGTGGATTGTTATTTTCACTGAGGCCATTTGATGACCAGGGGCACTCAGAATACAGGGAACCAACAGCATGTGGGCCTGTCCCTCACCAGAGACTGTTGTGGGGGACTTGGGCCACCTCTGAGCTGTGATGTTCTTGGAATGTGAGTCATTTGCTTTCTAGACTTTTCTTTTACATACACATTTAATACACTTTAAAATTTTAGTTCTACAAAATGGATCATTCTGAAATCTACCGTTTTAATCTAATAATAGGTTTTAAAGATCTTTGCAGAAGGTCTTTTTTCTTTTCCTCCCTGGCTTGAGGGACTGATGTGTATTTATTTATGATCCGTAGGGGGACAATCTGAGATGATGAGGCAGCAGAAGTGGGAGATGGAACAACCGAGGGAAGCAGGAACCCTCATCAAGAGCCCAATAAAAACTGGACGGAATTCTCCAAACAAAAGCAATATGCGCTGTGCAGCGGAACTCTCAAAGCATATGGAGCAGGCGTGAAGTGAGCGCCGTACCTTCCCCTGAAACCCTCGTGGTTTGAGCACAGTGAATCACATTCATGGCCTCTCATTCATCGTCCCAGGAAACAGCCCTCTGCCCATCCTTGCCTGTATATATGTATGCGTTTTTTTATTTGGCTATTAAACTATTTTTATGCGTGCAATCTTTTCCTACACATCGTTCCACCCTTTGCTTTTTATACTTAAATTATCGGAGACAGCTTTTCATTTTAGACTTACCTCTTCGCGGAAGAGGCAGAACTGCAACATCTGAGACAAATCTTGAGTCAATGAACTGTTCCTCTGTTGATAACTATTGGATTGTAGGCCATTCTTATCTCTGAGGCTTGCTTTTTTTTTTTTTTTTTCTATTATAAAGAACAGTACATCAGATGGCCTTTTTGGTGTTTCTTGTTGTAAAGTTTGTATATGCCAATCAGAAACTCCCAACAATGAAATCGTACATGCAACGAACACTAGTGAGTGTGGCCACACTGTCCTCTAGGAACGCCGCTTCAGTGTCTTCTCCACTGGAGGTGTGTGAGAATAACATTCGTCTCCTTCTAGCCACACCAGATGGTATCAAATGTAGACATGATGCATACATATTTTTTGAGATGAGAGCTTAGTGAGTTGCTGAGGTGGGCCTTGAACTCACTTTCTTCCTGCTTCAGTATCTCAGGGACCAGGATGACAGGTGTGTGCCGTCACATGTGAATTCTGAAAACAGTGCTTTAATTTCTGCCAGTCTAACAGTTGAAGGTGGGAAAGAAGTTATAGCCCCTGGTTAACTGTAGATTTTGTTCTGTGTCCAATACTAAGTAAGAGGCAGCTGTTTTGTCTCTCTGGGGGCCTCACTCCTCTGTGCATCTTCATAGACACCACTCTAACTCGGTCCCCTGCTGTGTCCCAGTAGCAATGGCCTCTTGCTTTTCCATAGGCATGCACATAGGCACCCATTCTCTTAGAGTGCTAAGAAGGGCGAGTTGGCACTCCATCTCTGCAACAGTGGTCTCCACATTCAGAGGAATTCCATTGTACACATTTACACATAATTTAAACGACCCCAACGAACACAGAAATGGAACCTGTGTAAATGTTCCTGGGGGTGAGTGGAAATCTTGGCCTTGCCTGTGTTGGGATGGTGGGGTACAGGGCTGGACTATGCTTAGATTCCTGCTGCCTCTTGGCTCCTGGAAGAAGCAAAGATAAATGGCCTCTTAGAATTGAACTATCACTTTAGAGTCGAAGATTTTCAAAGAAAATCAAGATGTGAATTCTCAATTAGGGATCACCAAAGACACAGGTCAGCATCTCACTGTGGAACAAAGGTTAGCAGAAACAATGAATACCAGCTATGGAACTCTGTGTCATAAGATTATATATATATATATATGTGTATATATATGAGAAACTTCTAATGAAATAAGACATGAAAAATTTAAAGCTGTACAAGCAACACAAAACTATAAAAATTACCAAGAAAGTATGGAAAGCATCTAATTATTTTGAATAAATAGAAGTATAATCATCAGAAGAAAAATGTAACTGCCTGTTGCAGCAAATTAGACACTGTTGTAAAAGAGATCATTGGAATGGAAGATTATAAAGAAATGACATGTAAGTCAGTAAAGAAATAGAAGGACAGAAAACTAAACAAAGAGGCATGGAGACATATGATACATAAGGGGTTGGGGATTTAGCTCAGTGGTAAAGTGCTTGCCTAGCAAGCACAAGGCCCTGGGTTCGGTCCTCAGCTCTGGAAAAAAGAAAAAAAAAAAAAAAAAAAGAAGTTCATATGATACGTAATAAGAAAAACTTTTAAACAACTCCTCTCACGAGGGAAGGAAGGGAGAAGCGGAGGAGCAACAGATGAAGGGGAAAGTCTGATGAATTCCCAGAAATGATAAGGGACACCAAGCCACTGGTGCCACAAAGATTAATAACAAGAAATCAACACTTGAACCTGGAAAACACCAAAAACAGGAGGAAGAAATAGACATCTTCACAGACTTACATGCCTACCAAAACCATCTTCCCAAGGACAGAGGCCCACACATGGAACATTTCTGATCAGTAAGAAGTCATCCCCTTTGCCTGTAGACCAGTTCCCAGCCCCCCTTTAATGCAGTTCTTCATGGTGTGGGGACCCCCACCATAAAATTATTTTCATTGCTACTTCATAACTGTACTTTTGTTACTGCTATGAACCTTAACGTAAATATCTGATATGAAGGACATCTGATCTGTGACCCCTGTGAAAAGGTCATTTGACCATCAAAGAGGTCGCAACCCACAGGTTGAGAACCACTGCTCTAGACAAAGGAATTCACAAAGAAGAAAAGTTACCTTAAAGAAAGGTCTGAGCCGGGCGTGGTGGTGCACGCCTTTAATCCCAGCACTCGGGAGGCAGAGGCAGGTGGATTGCTGTGAGTCCGAGGTCAGCCTGGTCTACACAGCGAGTCCAGGACAGCTAAGAATACACAAAGAAACCCTGTCTCGAGAAACCAAAAAACAAAAAAAAAACAAAAACAAAAACAAAAAAACAAAAAACAAAAAAAAAAAAGAAAGGTCTGATTAAAAAAAAAAAAAATCCTCCTTCCCCCTTCCTCTCTCTCCCTATCCCCCCTAGGCTATGTAACTGAGACTGGCCTTGAACTCATGCTCTTCTTACCTTCATCTCCCAAATGTTGAGATTACAGGCCTTCACACCATGCGTGTTATGAATGGTCTGAGTTTGTGTGTTGAGTTGGGGGTAGGAGCATGCATGTGGAAACCATAGGTTGCTGTTGAGTGTCTTCCTTAATTATAATTTTATTTTGTATGTACACATGTGTACACAGCAATGAAGGCCACTGGTTGATATCTGGTGCCTTCCTTAATAATTCTTCACCTTAGTTTTTCTTTTTTAAAGGAAATCACTGTCTGCTTTATTGTCATTAGGGTACGATTTGAAAAGGATGCTGATGCTGATACAACACCCTCCATCAAAGCAAACCAAAGACTCTCAAGTGACTTCAGTGACGTGACTCCAATCCTCTGTGAGTTCGAGGACAGCCTGCCCTACACAGCACGCTTTAGGCCAGCCAGGGTTGTACAGTGAGACCATGTTTAAAACAAACAAACACAGAGTACACACAATCGCTGTATCAACTCCAAACCAGAAGAAGGAAGAGAGGAAAGATAGTTTCAATGTTATGGGGAGCTGGGGCTGCCTCCTCTGGTGCTTAGGAGGCAGGGCAGACGGAGAGAGAACATCCAACGACAGCTTGAGCAACTTGGTGAGATCCTGTCTCAAAACAAAAGGTAAAAAGAGGGTCCAGGGGTACAGGGCACTTGCTGAGGGTGCATGGGGGCCTACAAAACAAACAATCAAACAAACAACCCACTGGATCTGAGCCTGAAAGGTCCAGCTATTTGGGTAGCTGATACAGGAAGGATCATGGTCAGCCTCGGGTATAGAATGAGTTCAAGGCCAGCCGGAACAACTTAGTGGGGCCTCGTGCCCCTACAACCAGGAGGAAGATGTAAATCATGTAAACTGTAATTTGTAGAAGATAAAGTGTGTTTAAGAAACATCTGAATAAATGAAAATGGTTTCGGTCACCTATTAATGAGATGATGAAATCAAATCCACCCCTGCCTCCCTCCTCGCACCAGTTTTGTGATATTTACAACAGGTACACGTGAGACAGGGAGACCAGAATGGTAGAAAGTAAAGAAACACACTGGATACTAGTATGGGAACATGGATGACTGCATTGACATCAGAGGCAGTAAGATGTACAACTGAAAGCTATAGTGGGGATCAGGTGGCCACTGTGCCAGGAAGGCAAAGCCAAAACAGCACCAGAACATGCAATGCCAAGACCACCACAGGTACAGTGAAGATCCTAACAAGTCTGTTCCTGTAAAGGAAGGTTTTAGTACAAATCTTTACTTTGAGGGGGAGAGGGGTACCAGAGATTTAATATGGGGTTTCACACAAGCCAGGCATCCACTTACCACAGAATTGCAAGGCTGGCTTCTCAATTACATGCCAAGTAGACAAAAGATTGACAACAATATAAAAGGCATTAGCACACAAGGAGAGAAAATTGGCTTCATGTGTGTCTGCGTATAGGCCTCTATATGTTGTGCATTTGTGATGGTTGGTGCCAGTTATCAATTTGACAGCATATCGAGTCACTTAGCACATAAGCCTGCAGCACACCATGAGAGACAAGTGAGACTCATTGTCTGTGTGGGACTATCTCGAGTAGGGTAACTGAGGTGAGAAGACCCTCCCACTGTGGGCAGGGACCGTTCCCTAGGCTGAGCATCAGGCTGTACATGAAGGAGAAAGCAAGCTGGACCAGCGCCTCACGCTCCTGCTGCAGCTGGACCAGCCGCCTCACGCTCCTGCTGCAGGTGGACCAGCCGCCTCACGCTCCTGCTGCAGGTGGACCAGCCGCCTCACGCTCCTGCTGCAGGTGGACCAGCCGCCTCACGCTCCTGCTGCCAGTCCTTCTCACCATGACAGACGGTGACCTGGCTCTGTTATCCCGAATAAGTCCTTCCTTCCCTCCTTAGTTTGCTCGTGTCAGGCTATCTTATCACAGCAACAGAAAAAAAAAGACAATATGTACAGGCATGTCCATGTGCCTTAGTGCCCATTACTCAGAGCATGCATACATTTTCTACATTTGAAACTGTGCAACATTTACAACTACCAACTCTACAAAAGGCCATAAAATAAGTCTCAACAGACTCGAAGACTTGGTAGACTCACTTAGGATATGTTTCTGGTCACAGTACAAGGCAATAATATATACATATATATGTTAATATACAGGAGAGATGGCTCATTGGCTTCTCTTTCTGAAGACACTGATTGTTTTTCTAGAACCAATATGGCAGCTCACAACCACCAGTAACTCTAGTTTCAGGGGATCAGACACTCTTTTCTGGTCTCCATGGGCACCAGGCACACATATGGTGTATATACATACATACACGTGGGCAAAACACAAATATACGTACAATAACAAAAATTAAATTAAAATACTTACAATTTTTTATGTGCTTTGGGATGAAAAAAATGTTCAAAACACAAAGAACATCAATGAAGAAATCAAAATTTGAAGGAGGTAAGGGCATATTCTGGAAGTCTGAAAGAGCTCAGGGCTCACAAACACATGTAGGATGAAGAGAGCTGCGTTTTCAAGTGAGCCTGTGGGCTGAGGCACTTATGTTCAGAAGGAGATAGCAGGACAATTACTGTCAATATAAAGAGTTGGGAAAAGAGAGTACACCCAAAGAAAGTGGAAATGAAAAAGATACTAAGAGAAAAATCAGATATCAATAAAATAGAAAACACATTTTTGAAGAGCGAAGGAATGGGGTCTATGTTGGTTCTCTGACAAGCTGAGAAATTAGACCAAGCTCAGGTGAGATTCACCAAAACAAACAGAAGGAACACAGAGTGGGGGCAGAGGGGAAGAGGGCAGTACTACTGGGCGAAAGAGGCACTGTACTGCCGTCAAACGGGACCAAATGTGCAGCTTCTAAGTAATATCTGTCCAGCTCTCTTCTAAGTCGTTTGATCACTGTTAAAGAGTAAGAAAAGTGCTTTCAAATATCCCTTCCAGCCCACAAAACACAGACAAACAAAAGACCAGGCCAAGGGATGTGCTTTATTGTTTGCTTACTTTTGAGACAGGGTTTCTCTGTGTAGCTCTGGCTGATCTGGAACTCACTCTGTAGACCACGCTGGCCTTGGGCTCAGACATACAGATACCTCTGTCTCCCGAGTCCTGGGATCAGAGGTGTGCGCCACCGCCACCCAGCTAGGCCAAGGAATGTTTTACAGATGACCTCTGGCAAACTGCAGATACAGAGCCACTCTTCCCTGGTTTGGCGTGACCTCTTCCCAAAGTCTAGAGGAAGGAACATCCTGCCATTTGGTGTGCTGCTGTGAAGAGCTGCTGACTGTCAATGGCTGCTGAAAGAAGGAGAGCCAGTTTTTGTTGTTGTCATCGTTGATTTACTTTGTTTTTAAGACAGGACCTCAGTTCTAGGTGGTCAGGCCTAAACACGTGCAGATAAAGACAACAGTAATTGGACTCAGAAGGTCTTCTACATATGCACACATACGTAGAAATACATGTGTACATAGATAACAAAATATTGCAGGAGAGATCATGGACTCTGGAGGGCATGGTTGGAAGGACACAGAGGAATTGGAGGGGGACAAAAGGGGAGGAAATGAGGCAAAGAAAGTGCACCCGTGCATTAAATCCTCAAAAACATATTTTTAAGAGCTGGATGTGGTGGTGAGCACCTGTAGTTCCAGCAGCCTAAGATGGGGTTTTCCAATGTGATGACACAAGCAGCTAAGAGTTGGCCTGAAGGGCAGGGGGCAGCTAGGCTGGGTATACAGCATGCAGCAAAAACAAGAGAGACTCTGCCTCAGAAACAAGATAGAAGGAGAATACTGACTCTTGTATTATCCTTTGATTTCTGCATGTGAACTATGGCATGAGTGTGCATGCACGCACACAGACACACACACGCACACACATGCACGCACACACATGCACACACACATGCACACACACATACACACACATTTCAAAAGAGTTTCATGATATTTTTGAAGTAAATGACACTCCATAGGTTGAACATTCCTGTGTTACCGAAGTGAACAGGCTGCTAGGGTTTTCTCAGGGGACCCTGCTCTTTTGAAAGGGACACTTGAAAAAGAAAGACCCCAAAGCCACGAGAGGACAGGGTCAGTGGCAGAGAGGCATAAGGAGGGTCTGAGAGAAAGGTTTTCTGCATGGATGAGGCTGCCAAGATCTTTCATAAAGCACCAGCTAGTAGAGAGCAGTTCTATATAGCAAAGACAGCGTGCCGAGTCTGTGTCGGATTTAAGTGGTGGCGACAGAGGAGGCTGACAGAGCACTCACCACATGCCCAGACTCAAAGGCTCCTTCACGGATGCAGAGAGAGTGGCTGGTAAAATTCCACACGCATTCACAATCAAAAGCCCTTGTCACAGAAAGAGTTCGCCGTGTCCTTAGGCTGATTAGGGACATTATCAAAAATCCCCACACTGAATGCTGTTTTTTAATGGTGAAATTCTGGACTTTGGAGAGCAGGAGTAAGACGGGGGCTGCTATATCGCCAAAATGAATGCCAATTACATTAGACGTCTTAGGGACAGTCTCTGCAGTAGAGCGAGGAAAAAAAAGCAGAGGCATAAAGATTAGAGGAGAGCGGAATTGGCACGATTTGGGGATGGTATGATTGTCTGTGTAAAAATTCAGTATCTATAGACAAATTATTAGAAATAATAGGAGTTTAGCAAGATAGACGAATGAAAAAGAGCAGTGTACAAAAATCAATTACGTTCCGCAACAGCAACAAATAGTTAGGGGGGGAAAAGACATTTACTGCTGCAGTAAACAGTATCAGACACCTAGGAATACATCGTAGGGAAATATGTAAGACATAGTTAGAGGAGATTATAAAAATTTATTGAAAGACATTAAAGAAGATATAAATAAATGAATGGAGATATATTCATGGATAGAAAATAACATATCAAGAGACATGTCTGCTCTCTACCAAGATACAATAGATTCCAGTAAAAAAAAAAAAAACCCCAAAAGATTGTCTTGTTTTATTATTATTATTTTTTTAGGGTTCTGACAAGATGATTATAAAACAGAAAAGAGCAAAGATGCAAAAAATGGAGGGGAAATAAGATGCAGGGCCTGTTGCTCGGCTGACCAAGAGCATCTGGAAAATGCGGTGATTCTAAGAGTGCGGATTCTGCAAAGCCAGAAACAAAGGAACCAGAGGGGCAGATTCATGGCTCCCAGACCCACGCAGCTTCTGTGGCAGGGGACTGGGAGAGGGTGGGTGCCCACCGAGGAGGGCCAGGATACCTGGCTATCCACCTGGCTATCCAGAGAAGAAAGAAAGGGAGGAAGAAATTACATAATGTAAAAGACAAACCACTGAAGCCGACAGAGTCTTTCTGACCTCAGGATGGCAGAGTCCATAAACACAGTGCACCAAGTGCCTAAGTATAAACCTGAGCTGCTAAACTTCAAACTTGCTTTTTTATTATTGATATATTGATATATATATTTATTTTATTTTTTATATTTTGGTTTTTTGAGACAAGGTTTCTCTGTGTAGCCTTGACTGTCCTGGACTCACTTTGTAGACCAGGCTGGCCTCCAACTCACAGTGGTCCACTTGCCTCTGCCTCCCGAGTGCTGGGATTAAAGGCATGGGCCACCACCCCCAGCCCTATTGCTATTTTTTAAAAGACAAGATCTGAAGTATTCCAGCCCGATCTTGGACTCTCTATGTAGCTGGGGATGACCTTGAGTTCCCGATCCCCTGCTTCTACCTCCTGAGAGCTGGGAATTCAGAGGCGAGCCACCACACCTAGCTTGGTTTCTGTGGCACTGGGGACCCAGCCCAGGGTTTCATGCCTGCTGGCTAAGCACTCAGCCAACTGATTCTGCTACACACACACACACACACACACACACACACACACACACACACACACACACACACACACTCAGCCCCAAACTACAGGATTTCTACAGCACAAAGAGAATGGATGCCGTACAGAACGTAGGCAGGAGCCCTCCAGATCTGAAGGAAAAGACCAAGCTGTCTCCTACGTCACGGGAAAGGAAGTCAGAGGCTAGAGTGCAGTTAAGGTTGTGCTCATTAATAGATGCAAATTAAGACTCAGTGAGGTAGTGCTTCATGTTCATTGGAGAGATAAAATTTCAGAATTCCCCCAAGCGGCATGTGTGTGGAGCGTGGATGTGGAGCCCTGCTGATGAGAGCCTAAGTTGGGACAAAGGCATTGATAAACAACTTCCGTCAATTAACTTTATGTTCATTCACAGTGTGAGACTAGCAGCTTGCAAGTACCTGCTGTCACTCAGCTGCGAGTAGGTTCCGTGTCACATGCTGTATTAACATGTACAGGTACACTCTCATGTGAGCATAAGCACACGTGTGTGCACACACACATGCCATGTAGGCACACTTTGTGTGCTCACATATACACATACCATATGGGCATGCTCTTGCACACCCATGCGCGCGTGCGCGCGCGCACACACACACACACACACACACACACACACACACACACACACACACACAGAGACATGCATAAGATAGGAGCAGAAGGCTCAGAAAACACTATTATCTCTCACCAGGAGCTAGCTAACCGTGCTCAAGTACTCTACTAGTCTTCTACTTAAAAAAAAAAAAAAAAAAGGAGCCTTGGCCCTGTTAATGTAATTTCCTGCCTCCTTAGTAGACAGTGATTCAAATTGTGGTAAGTTGCCCATGTGCACCCTGTGTCCAGTATGAGGAGGTCCTAATGACCTTCCTTTTAATCACAGCAGAAATTAGAAGGACACAGAAGGATTGTAGACAGAAAACCAGAAGGCGATCTCACAATTTGGAATATTACTCAGAGGCGAAAAGTGGATAGATGCAGTCACACCCAGTGGCGGTTTACCTCTTAGGCATTTCGGGCAAGATCCAACTCAGGAAGGCAGCACATGCTGTAAGCAACAAAGTTTCTATGGGTTCAAAGCTCAAGAACATGTACAACCGAGAGAAAGAAAACCAAAAAGAAGAAAGAAGAAAGAAAAGGAAAGAAAAAAAAAAGAAAGAAAGAAGAGAGAAAGCAAAAAGAAAGAAGAAAGAAAAGAGAAAGAAAGAAAGAAGAAAAAAGAAAGAAAGAAAGAAAGAAAGAAAGAAAGAAAGAAAGAAAGAAAGAAAAACCTCAAACACTGCACTAGACCTGAAAAAAGAAAGGGAGGGAGGGGGCGACAGGAGTTCAGGAAGGCTGTAGCCGGGGGGGGGGGACAGAGCCCAGGCAGAGTTGGGGGTCTGAGGGAGAATGGTGGATTTGCAGTGCCTTTCCACACTGTGTTGCATTGTATTACCCTGTGTACACTGTGTGTATTGCAGCAGTTCACAAATACACATGTACACTTAGATTTATTTTTCTCTGTGGGTATGGTCGTTCTGCCTGTGTGTGTATCTGTGTGCCACATGTGGGTCTGGTGTCCGTAGAGGACAGAGGAAGGTGCCAGATCCCCTGGAACTGGAACGTGAGGTGGCTGTGAATCACCCCGTCTGGGCAGATGATCTAAACCGCTGAGCTATCTCTCTAGTCCCAGCAAACTTTTTGTTGTTGTTGTTGTTGCATAATTCACATGACACACTCATGCTTGAGGGCAGCATTAAGTAGACTCCATGTGTTATTTAAAAAAGGAAGCAGAAAAAGAGGACACGAAGTTGGAAGTGAGGGGCTCTAGAGTGGGATGCAGGGAGAGTCGGAGACAGGGGTTGGGGACGTATAATATGGTCACAGCACGTTATATACATGTATAAAATTCTCAAAGAAGGAATAGGAAAGGTTATTTGATTTTTCAACTCCTCTCTTGTCCTGTGCCCTTCGCATCTGGGGACCTGAGGACTGCTGTCACTTTAGATTCATGTGCAGATGGCACTTGTGTTCCCTTCAGCCAGTATTTTTTTTAAAACGTTCTAGTTCATTCTCATCCTTGGGGCTCAAGTGTTACTTATTTAGGGAGCATTCTCAAGGCCTTGTACATAGGAGGTGGGCACCCTGGCATTCCCTATAGAGCCTGTTGTCTCCTCTGCAGAGACTACTGAGGGTCTGGTCACTTTCCACCTTCCCTCTAGCTACCAGTGCTGATGGGACACTCTTCACCTGTCACTCATGGTACCCCATACTTAGCATCCCCTCTCTAGAAATGTGTGACCACAGTGATTACTAGGGCCAACTGCACACTTCAGGAAGCCAGGATACACAGACAACCTGACCTCGGCTCAGGATGTGTCAGGAATATCATGGCAGTAGCACAGGGCCCTTCTTGGGCGATAGAGACAGGATGAGTGGAGTGCGGGTGCACATAGCCTGACTGAGAAGGCATAAGCTTCCAGGTTCAAGGCTTGCTAACTCTCCATGCCTCTCTCTCTCTCCTCTTGCCACCCTTTCTGTGCCCCAGGCTTCTTTAGGACATGGGCATTGGCTATAGGGTCCTGTGACTGCCTTAATCCAAGTGGGAAGCTGTTTTGAAGAACTCTGGGTAATGTGCCAGTGTGCACCCCCCCCCCGACCCCCATGGAGACTCAGTTTCCTTCTCTGTAGAGTAAAGGTCATAGGTTTGGTGTAAGAAGAGGCAGCAAGTAACAGAAAATCCCACATCCTTTCCTACGTAATGACTTCGGATGAGAAACAGGGGCATCCATTATCTTACATGGGGCATGTTGTTGCCTTAGTTGGGGTTCCCACACCCTAGTCTCCTGCCACTGACAGAGCAGGTGACCAGCTCCCTGGGCCCTCACCAGCCTGGGTTGGAGGTCATGGCTGCATCACCATGGCCCCGACCTTTCACCTCTCCAGGCTTCTGGCTCCTCAGCCTTGGATATGGCTGATGCACCAGGCTTGCCTGCCTAGCACCTCAGAAGTGTAGACTTCTGCACTTGGAGAGGTCAGGGTTTCTCGCTGTGCTCACATCATTTGTATGAGCAGAGGCGGGTAGGGCACACTTTTATTAGCCTGGCTTCCCCAGGGTTAATGAGTGCAGGCTGGTTTTCTGAATCCTGAAAGAGAACTCCAGTAGATGCAATTAGCGCTTTTATTCAGCAGTAACCTCTGCAGAGCCCAGGGCAGGTGTGGGAGGGACACAAAGAGGCAGTGTGAGTGTGGCCACAGGTAGACTACAGCCCAGGCTGGTTTCAGGGCTCCAAGTGCACAGTCACAGAGCAGCGGGTTCTCTGTTTATCACATGCCAGGGCAGCCCCCTGTCATGGGTAGGCATCCCGTTGAGTGTGAAGATGCTGCCAGGCAAGCAAGCCTAGTGTCTGACCTCAGTCTAGCATCTCGAGAATGGAATGAATCCTTTGAGCCAACGTGCGAGGTAATTTCCTAGGGTAGGGAGCTCGGGGAACTGATGTAGTGACAGGTGAGGGTACTGAGCTTCACTCCGGGCTGGGGAGACAGTTCAGAGACTATGCCAGCATGAGGTTGATCTGTAACACTTATGCCTCCCTCTGCCCCCCACAAAGAAGCCAGACATGGCAGTGTGCATCTGTAATGCCAATATTGGGAGGTGAAGACAGGGCATCCCTGGAGCTCGTTGGTCAGGCAGTCTTGCTTGGTCTGTAAGCTCCAGGTTCAATGAGAGACTCTGTCCCTAAAAAATAATGTGGAGAGCAATTGAAGAAGCCACTGATGCTCACCTCTGGCCTTAGCATGCAATATACTTAACACACACACACACACACACACACACACACACACACACACACACACACACACAGTTAGGAGGGAGAGTCATCGTGATGGGTCTGGTGGCAAGAAGCAGCTGCTATAAAGGTCCCAGGTGAACAGAGCTCAGTAGTACAGTATGCAAGCCTGGGTCCCAGAGATTGTGAGGGAAGTTTAGACTTTATTCAGGGAGATTCTGGGAGTATTGAAACTGTGAAAAGACACAGAAAGAGGAATATAGGGTCAGGGACCCTTGGAGGTTCCTTGTGGCCACGCATGGGTCTGAGGGATCCGAGGAGGAAGAACTTGGCAGCACTGAGGAAGGAGCCTTGTGCCTACGTTAAGTAAAATTCAGAGCCAGGTTCCTAAACCAGACCAGAGAGGAAGTCCATTATCTCTACTTAGGTACCTGAACTCACAGGAGTGAACCTGCTCTCAAGTGTCCCACTAGAGACGGGAGACCCAGGAGGCAGGAAACTGGAGCAAATAGATCCCAGGAGCGGGAGCTAGAAGGCAAAGGCCAGAGGGAGAAGGAAACCGGTAAGTGCAGTTGGGGTGATCAGAGGCACCTGGACCACCTGGGTGAAGGATGGAGGTAGAAGGTAGTGTGGCTGAGGGATGCTGGAGCCTCGGGACCACTTTGGGATGCCTGCCCTAGCCCTGAGTTAACCCACAGCTAGGGATGGGCCAGCTAGACTCTGGGAATCAGTATTTTACCTGGTGTCCCCAGAAAAATGGAAAGATCTTTTATTCATGTTCTGGAGACCAGAGGTGAAAGGTGAGATCAAGGGGTCAGTGGGCCAGAATCAGTCTGAATTCTTGAGTTCCATCCAGCACAGCTGTGGCTTGAGCAAGGCCACGCCCTCTCTGTATGCCTTCTCATAGGTATCCTGTTTGCATGTCCTTGTCCAAATGTCACCTCTTTATGAGCACAGCAGTCACCTCAGATTAGGGATCCTAATGACCTCACATTAACTGATATCCTCAGAGACCCCTATCTTTTAACTCTGTCATTCCCTGTAGTCCTAGGAGTCAGAACCTTAACCCGTAAGTTCTAGCTCTGGGACAACTCAGATCACAGCACACAGTGAAGGTCACAGAGCTGGAGGGGAGCAGGCTCCAGGCAGCCTCTCTTGTCACACAGTCACACAAACACACACACACACAATGTCTTTGGTGAACAAAGGACCACATACACCATGGTAGTGCCATGAGATTGTAAAGTCTAGTGAAATCACACCCTGCTAGCTTGGGAAGGTCTATTGAGCTTTTTTTTTTTTTTAATCGACAATGGTATCACCTCAAAATGTGTCACCATTATTAAGTAGTAATCTCCCCCACCTCTCTGCTTCTCCTCTCTCTGAGACAACTTCCCACTCTGTAGACCAGCGTGGCCTTGAATTCACTTCAGTCTGTAGCTTATGAGATCTTGAACTCCTACCCTCCTCCTGTCTCACCCTCTCACGTATTAGGATTGGTGCTGCAAGACCCAGGGCTAATTCTAATACTGAAAAATGAGCCGACACACTGGAACGGGATGTTTTTCTTTCTTTGCTGCCACCACCACTGTTGGTGTGTATATCTTTCTAAATAGTTTTCTTTGAAAGGATGCACATAAATACATGTGCAGGCAGGGGAATGGCAGGCTGTTTTTTAAAAATAAAATTCAAATCTCTGTTACGGTGAAAAGTCTAGCTAATGAAAAATATGTTTCAAAACAGACTGAGGCAGTCTCCATGCTAAATACTGTGTGCTCTGTGTCTCATTTGCAATGGAAAAGTCTCTTGTTTTCTTTTTTAAAAAATACATTATAAAGAGACCTTACAATACGAACCCTATTTTCCAACTCAATAGCATACAAGGTCAGCCAAGCAAAGACAATGTAAGCCAGCCTCAAATGCGCTTCACTCAGTGAAGAAGTTTGTTCAAGAGTTGCGTTGCAGTTGCAGCCGGGGCCGCGGGTGAGCTGCTGGTCTGATGCTGAACTGCTAGCCTCCAGGACCTGACCCTCTGGGCACTGGGCAGCCAGGAGAGGATGCTTCACTGGGGGTGGGGGTGGGTTTGATGTCATGTTTCCTAATTAACAAGGATATAATTTCCTTAAAGCAGGAAAGAAGGAGTTTTCCTTCTATCCTTGGCTCTCTTGAGCTGGCTCTTGTGCAAAAAGAAATGCTGCTGGCTTAGGGGGAAGCTGACGGGGATGGATATGGTGGAAAATGGGGTGTGGAGGTGTAGGTCGAGCTAAGAAGGTGTGTCTAAAATGGCCACTGAGTTCTGTTGGGTCCTAAACTCTGCCTTGGAAACCATAATTTCCAGTGGCACACCAGCCTCCATGGCAAGGCAGCTAAGTTACAGCGTCTGCACGGTAACTGTTCTTGCCTTACGTCATAAGCCCTACTCCTCCAAGCTCCCTTACACTAGCCCTCATCTTAAACATGTCCAGCCCACTGCTCGTTACTCAGAGCCTGTAGAGGCCCCTCTCCCTTGCTTTGTTTCTTGGAGTCTTGCGTCCACCTACCACCACCTGAGTGTCCTGTCACCACTTTGGCTTCATGGCTCTCCAATTCCCCACTTCCTTCATTAAGAATGACTCTGACTCTTACCGAGGGTGCAAGCAGCATTCTTCTTTCTCCAGGAGCCTTCTGTGTGTGGCTCTGCTCAGTCTCAGTCCTTGGAGCCGACCTTTATCTCTGCTGTGGTCCAGCTGGGCTCACACTGGGTTCACACTTCTCTCAGGGAGGAGAAGGAACATATAGGCCCTCTAGTTGACTGTACTACTGGGCCTCTAGTTGCGCAGGTGGTTAGACATCATCCATGGCCTCTTTGTAACTAAGCATGGGGCTTCTAGAACCCTAGGAGAGGAGGGAAGCAGACACTGGGAGGTGTCCCTCAGTTTCCATGCCTTTAACCTGTGTCCAGAAGAGCCTATCTCAAGAGAAGCTCTACAGCTCTACCTTATGCCTGGACCATGATGACCCTAGGATAGGCTGCCGCTCCTTAGGTGCTTCCTGTCTCCTTACCATGTGGAGGAACAGGCTGGTGTAGTCACCTGCCTCCTACTCCATCACTAACAATGATTTCCATCATCTTGGTGTCAGACTATGGAGGGTGAGAATTTCCATGGGACTTTTTGCTCCCCAGCCCCTTACTTTTGCTCTGTCTCAGCTCTCAGGTTCTAGCCCTCTGGTCCTCTGTTCCTCTGTTTGTTCTCTCTCTCTCTCTCTCTCTCTCTGTGTGTGTGTGTGTGTGTGTGTGTGTGTGTGTGATAAAGAGAGAGAGAGAGAGAGAGAGAGAGAGAGAGAGAGAGGAAAACATCAGATGTTATTCCTCATGCCCTCATGCCTTGTCCATCACTTTTTTTTTTTTTTTTTTTTTGGAGACAGTGTCTCTCATTGGCCTGGTAATTGCCACCTAGACCAGGCTGGCTGGCCAGGAAGGCCCAGAACTGCCTTTGCTCCCCAGTGCTGAGATTACAAGTGTATGCCATCATGCCTAGGTTCTGATGGGACTCGGGTCCTCATGCTTGTAAGGCAAGCACTCTACTGACAGGGCAATCCTTCCAGCCCCAACTGGACCATTCAACAAAAGAAAGAAATATTTTTATGTTGGGTCTACCATGGCCAGATCCGTTCATCTGATACTCATTAAACAAAGTGGTTTCTATATGGATCTTCAGTTCAATTCCACTGATCACTGTGTCTGTTTTTATGCCAGTTACCATATGTTTTTATCACTGCAGCTTTGTAGTATAAGATGACCAGGAACGGTCAGATCTCCTGCAGTTATTTCATTATTTAGGATTGTTTTAGTTATCCTGGTTTTGTGTGTGTGTGTGTGTGTGTGTGTGTGTGTGTGTGTGTGTGTGTGTGTGTGACTTCATGTGAAGCTGGAAATTGTCCTTTCAAGGTATGTAAAGAATTGTGTTGGAATTTTGATGGGGATTGCGTTGAATCTGTACATTGCTTTTGGTAGGATGTCCATATTTACTATGCTAATCCTACCAATCCATGAACATGGGACATCTGTCCATCTTCTGATTCTTCTTCAACTTCTTTCTTCAAAGACCTGAACTTTTTATCATGAAGGTCTTTCATTCACTTGGTTAGAGTTTCCCCAAGATATTTTATATTATTTGAGCCTATTATGAATGTGTTTTCCTGGTTGATTTCTCAGTCTGTTTGTCATTTGTATATAGGAGGGCTACTGGTTTTTGTGAATTAATTTTGTATCCAGCTACTTTGCTGAAAATATTATCAGCTATAGGAGTTCCACAGTGGAATTTTTAGGGTCACTTATGTATACTATAATATCATTTGTAAATAAAGATACTTTGATTTTTTTCCCTTTTATCCTCTTGATCTCCTTCAGTTGTCTTGTTGCTCTAGTTGAGACTTCAAGTGCTATATTGAATAGATACTGAGAGAATGAACAGCCTTTTCTTGTCCCTGATTTTAGTGGAATTGCTTTGAGTTTCTCTCCACTGTCTATAGGCTTACTGTAAATGGCTTTTTATTATTTTTAGGTATGTCCCCTGTATTCTTTTATCATGAAGTGGTGTTGTTGAATTTTGTCAAAGGCCTTTTATACATTTAACAAAATGGTCATGTGGTTTTTTTCTTTCAGTTTGTTTATATGATGGATTGCATTTATTAATTTTCATATATTAAACCATCCATGCATTTCTGGGATGAAGCCTACTTGATCATGGTGAATAATCTTTTTGATGTATTCTTAGACTCAGTTTGCAAGTATTTTGTTGGGTATTTTTGTGTCTATGTTCATAAGGGAATTTGGTCTGTAATTTTCATTCTTTGTTGGGTCTTGGTATGGTTTGTGTATCAGAGAAACTGTGGCCTCAGAATGATTTGGATGATGTTTCTTCTGTTTCTATTTTGTGAAGAAGTGTTTTTGTTGTTGTTATTTTCAAGACAGCATTTTTCTATGTAGCCTTGGCTGTCCTGGACTTGTTTTGTCAACCCACTTGCCTCTGCCTCCCTGAGAGCTGGGATTACAGGTGTCAGCCACCATGCCTGGCTTTGTGAAATAATTTAAGGAGTATTGGTATTAACTCTTTTTTGCAAGTCTGGTAGAATTCTTGGCTAAAGCCATGTGGCTCTGGGCTTTTTCTGGTTGGGAGACTTTTAATGACTGCTTCTATGTCACCAGGAGTTACAGGTCTGTTTACATTGCTTATCTGATCTTGATTTAATTTTGGTAAGTGTTATCTATTGAAAAAATTATCCATTTTTTTTAGATTTTCCAATTTGGTGGAGTACAGGCTTTTCACCCATGTTCTTATGAGTCTCTGCATTTCCTCAGTGTCGGTTGTTATGTTTCCCCTTTTCATTTCTGATTTTATTTATTTGGACGTTTTTTTCTCTGCATTTTAGTTGTTTTGGATAAGGGTTTGTTTAGCCTCTTGATCCTCTCAAAGAATCAACTCTTTATTTCATTGACTCTTTATATTTTTCTCTTTATTTCTATTCTATTGATTTCATTTCTGAGTTTGGTTATTTCCCACCATCTACTCCTTTTGGGTGTTATTTCTTTTTGTTCTAGATCTTTCATGTGAGCTATTAAGTTGCTAGTATGAGATCTTGCCAGTTGTTGTTGTTTTTAAATGAAGGCACTTAGTGCTATGAACTTGCCTTTTAGAACTGCTGACAACCCCACGGAAACCTTGGTGGACACCAGAGACCCCGGGTGCCACAGAACAAGGGTAGGACCCCTTCCATCCAGGAAGTCTGAAGGAGATGGAGAGCTAAGATCCAGGATGCTGTATGACTCTAGCGCAGGAAGCAACGGATGAGAGACTTGCCCCCTCCCCCCACCCCCTCAACCCCCAGGAGCAGAGCTACATAGAGCCCAAGCCTTTGCAGATGGAAGGGCCGAGGACCGTGGCAAGCAGAATCAACCCATGTAACAGCAGAGCATCAATCCCGTGAATACGAGAGATATGAAACCCAAAGTAGACTACCCAGCCACTCCCGAGCAGGTGACGGGAATGGGAGTTCTCCTGAGCTCCTGATACCCAAAGGAAGGACATCAACACCTAAGGTTGAATAAAGGAGACAGGAAGGGGGAGAAGGCCACAAGGACCGCCCCCAGCCCAAAACTGGGCTGCAGAACCCAGACGAGGGATCCCACAAGTCAACACTCACTGGGAACGTGTGAGGCATGGAGGACAGTGGGATCATCTTGCCTCATGTAGCAGAGGAAGAAACAGGGTGGGGGGGCAGGGGGTGGGGGTGGGTGGAAGTGGGTAGGGGGTGTGTAGGGGAGGGGGGAAATCCCAGCGAAGGCTCAGCAAGACAAGGAGTCTCTGCAGACTCAGATGTTGAGTGTTTAGGATCCAGAAACTCTGGAACACTTTGGATAGCAAACCTAAGCTGAGAGTTAACTCAGAGGGCCAGGAAAGATTCAGAAGACTCAAAGGATCAAGGCACTGTATCTGCAGAGAAATTAAGAGCAAGAAATCACTGGGGTCCTGGAGGTATGCAGTAAAGACGTTTAAGATGGGGAGACATACAATCAGTTATAAGCTCTAGTGTGATTTTCACTGCAGGTGTGAAAGTGAGTTCTGTACATAAGGGGGGGGGGGCAGTGTTTAAAGGAACACAGCTTAGAGTTTTCCTGGCTGTAGTGTCTTCAAAAGTCCACAGATAGATTGTGAAGTGGAAGTAACAATGAAATGTTTGGGGCTGAGCCAGGCGTGGCGGCACACACCTTTAATCCCAGCACTCTGGGAGGCAGAGGCAGGAGGATGGCTGTGAGTTTGAGGCCAGCCTGGTCTACAAAGTGAGTCCAGGACAGCCAAGGCTACATGGAGAAACCCTGCATCGAAAAAAAAAAATAGTTTAAGGGTGGGCAGGCAAAAGTATAGCCCTCCCTGGTACACGAGAAAGCCACGAAGTAGTTCACTAATGAGAGAGAGAGAGAGAGAGAGAGAGAGAGAGAGAGAGAGAGAGAGAGAGAGAGAGAGATTGTTGACCGCAGACATGATGTAACTGCCTAATCCTCCTGCTGCTGTGACTTTCTCCTCATGACAGACTGGACTGACTGACTGTCAACTGTGAACCAGAATCAACCCTACTGACCCGAAGCTGCTGCCTCTGTTAGGTCTTTCATCACAGCAACAAGGCAAATGGCAAATACACATCCCTGACCCAGTAGGACACCCCTCCATACTCATGGCAAGAATACTGGTGCTAGCAAGACTCACGAAGAGTGCTGGTGGCAGGAGTGGGTGAGGAGGAGGGCTGCTGCTGTCACGGGGCACCTGTGGGAGGCATCTGCACAACTTGTTGGGAGGAAGACAGGGGACATATTTAACACACACTTCTGTTTTGTTTTTGTTTATTTGCTTTTTTGTTTTTTGAGACAGGGTTTCTTTTGCGTAGCCTTGGCTGTCTTGGACTGGCTTTGTAGACCAGGCTGGCCTCGAACTCACAGAGCCTGCCTCTGCCTCCCTGAGTGCTGGGATTACAGGTGTGCACCACTGTGCCCAGCTAACACACACCTTTTGTTACAGCAATTCCATTGCGAGGAATTTACGCTACAACCTACAGGCAAATGAGGATCTGGAGATAGGATGGCTCAGGTGGTAAAGGAACTTGTGACTGAACTTGAAAACCTGAGTTCACTCTCTCAGACCCACTTGGTAGAAGGCAAGGACAGAACCCTGAGCTGCCCTCTGACCTCCGCACATGGTCATGTGTACTTTGAGTGGGTGAAGCCAAGTTCGTAGGCAGAGCCAGGTCACTGAGACCTTTGAATTGTGCCTGTGAGGTACTGTGATTTTCCCACTCCTCAGACAAGAAGGCTGAGGTCAACACTGCAACAAACCACAGCCACCTTGCCTGCCGAGGATGGGCCTCGGGTTTGGTGTTGGTTCACCTGCATTTTTGCGCAGCTGTTCTGTGTATGCTTTCCTCATCTGTCAAGTGAAGGTGAAGAGCTGAGGTCTGACCCCTTCCTGACACCTGTGAACCTTTGGGATTTGAGTCCTGTTGACTTCTAACCTCATCCAGCCTTTGACCTCTCATCCTTTCCTCACCTGCTCCCTACCCTCACCGCTGCCTTCTGTGGCAAGCAGGTCTTAGCTCATTCCAGCCTTCCGGTCTGGTGTCCCATTCCTCACGCTCTTCCAGCCAATAGCAGCTCTTATTTCCAGTTCTGGTCCCCTGTTGCCGTTTAGGGAAATGTCCTTTTGCCTTTTAACTAGGTGCCCTTAGACCTGTGTCTGGCTCTCATCACTCTAGTGATTTCTTCCTCCTTGACTGTCTGTCACTTCCCTGCTTAGTCCCTCCATCTCACCCCAGTAAAGGCACCTACACAAATGAGGGACCAAGCATATGGTCACTGGCTCACCACCCACTGGGCACCATTCTGCTAGACAATTATCTCTTTTTAAACATTTATTTTATTTTCAATTATGTGTTTGTATGAGGGAATGTGCCAGTGAGCGCTGGAGGCCAGAGGAATCAGACCTCCCTGGGACTGGCGTTACAGGCAGCTGCTCCACATGGGGCCCTGGAACTGAACCCTAAGGAGTAGCATTGCACTCTTAACTGCTGAGCCATTTCTTCAGCCATGACAATTAGTTTAATAGCCACCCACATCCCCGCTGAACAAAAAAGAACACTGATGAGGCTCCCTTTGTGGGGGTCAGGGACGATCTCGGAGACAGAGTGTAGCAAAGGCTGGGCGCAGCTGTATAATGCGAGGGTATGCTGGCCATTTGGGAGTTTCAGGGCTCTGATGGGCATCAGGGTGGGAGGAAAACATTACCCAGTGGTATTGGACTGGCAACAGGGCCAAAGCCTTGGCTCTGCAGGGCGGCTCCCCAGTCAGTGGGGGTTTAGACTAGGTGCTAAGTATACATCCTGTTATCCTATGGGGTTCCAGCATCCTGAGGTCCCAGATGGAGACATGGGTCTAAAGAACCTGAAGGGTCCTGTGACGGTGACAACAAAGCAATTAATAAAGCCAGGGTGAGGTACAGGTCAATATCTAAAAGTGGTACATAGGCAGATGTCATGGTGGGTCCCCAGGCCCACTGGACCATTAGTCACCCCTCCAACCAACAGATTCAGCATTTGGTTTCCCAAGTGACACTTTGACTGTCCCTTCCTTGCTGGCATCTCATGTTTCCAGATGTGGCTTCCCGTCCCAGGGTCTTTTGGAAACAGTCTAAAGACTCAAGGGGTATGGTCAAGGGTGGGTTTTGCACAAAGAGCTCACTCGGGTCAAGAACAGGCAGACCCCAGCTGCGCAGGCCAACCTATATCTATTGCTTGTGCCAACTTTAGAATTTCATTCTTGCCCTAGAGTCCCCCCTAGCTCAGCGTAGGCGCTCCCAAGTTCAAGTTGGTTTTAATAGCCTCCCTTCCCCTTTGTATTGGGCTATTGATCTTCATTTAGCAGACTGACTTTGGCTGGGAAGCACTGTGTCTTGGAAGGCTTATCAGGGTCGCATTTGGGCTTACAGCTTCCATGAGCACAGTTAACGTCCTGTATGTCTCACACATATTTCTTCACATGTAGCCTCTTTCTGGCTTGCAGTCCAGATGGTTTTAAAAATCAAGGAAGCTGCTGTGTTCGCCTCAGGCTGGTTATTTTGAATTTCAAGATTGCGGCTTCACTCAGAAGACAAGCGAAGCAGCTGGCTGGGATGATTTGCCTGCGACTCGCCAAGTACAGAATGAAGTCTCTGTTGATAATTTCCTTTGTTTAAATAATTAACTCAATTACCAATTTCTATCCCCCTTGGAATGCCGCAGAAGTGTATTTAAGTCAATTTCCTCCCTGACTTGTGGTGTGTGTGTGTGTGTGTGTGTGTGTGTGTGTGTGTGTGTGTGTGTGTACAGTATTCAGGTTCGGGCATGTGCTGCATACGTGTGCACATTCCCATGGAGCCAAATGTTGACATCCGTCTTCTTCAGTCACTCTCTACCCTTTTCTTTGAGACAGGATCTCTTACTGACCTGGCACTTACTGATTTGGTAAGACTGGCCACCAAGTCCCAATGAGCCTCCTCTCTCTACTTCTCCAGTACTGGGGTAGGTCATATACCACTGAATTTGCAGTCGGAACTCAAATCTTCCTGCTTGCATGGCTGGGCCATCTCTTCTTCTCCTTCCTGGATTTTACAAAATGGTGCTCTCTCCATCAAAGCTAATCTGTTTGGGAATAGCTGTAATTTTTTCCTGGTTAATCTGTGTCTAAATGGTAAATTGCCATCACAAAGTAGACATCTATAGAGAAATGCAAGACCTAAATTAGATAACCCTTACACACAAAGAAATATAAGAGTGAAAAAAAAAAAAAAAAAAACCAGAGAACCAAAAACCAAACCCTAAGGCAGTGGTTTCTCATTGCCCACCTCAGGCATAAACTGTTGAATAAGGAGACTGTTTTTTTTTTTTTTTTTCAAGCCAGAAATTGCTGTAGAGGGAACTGTTCCTAGAAGCTAGAGGGCTGGCCCAGGACACATCTGGCACCATGTGTGTCATACCCTCATGCCTGTCATCCTCTGGCAAAGACATTTTCAAATACAGACCCAGGAAGAACAAACGGGAAAAAATCAACGTCCCTATTAGAAACCACCGAGGCTGCGTTGTTTTTCTTGAGCCCCCACTGTGCCCTTGATTTCCTGACTGCTCAGAGCAAGAATAACAAAATCCATCCAACCCAGCAATTTGGACAAATATTCCTGTGAAAACCTACCCAATGGGGTTGATCTAGGTAGACCAGTGGTTCTTAACACGGAGCTGTTTTGCCTCTAGGAGACATCTAGCAGTTTGGAAGACCCTTCTGGAGTTTTGTGTGTTGGAGGGAGGGTACCCACAGGGCTGCTAGCAGCCACTATGTGCAGTATAGCTCATCCTCTGGCAAGCAAAATTGTTCCAAATGTTAAGAGTGCTGAGGCTGAGAAACCTAGGGTGTGGGGTGGGTGTGTGGACACACGTTGGTCACGTGCACAATCTGAACATCCTTGGCAGAGGGGCTGGCCATTCAATTCAAAGTTTCTGAACCTGGAGATGGTCCTCAGGCATGCTCCAGCTCAGGTACTGAGCTGTGTTAAGCAATTGAACGATTAACTGGGTTCTTTTCTCTTTCGGGGATGCAAAGGACCTTGCCATCTGGTGACAGTGCCAATGGTAGGGTGGACTTTGATCAGAGCACTGTGTAGAACATGGTGCCTGGCATAGAGTTAGCACTGGGAGCCTTGAAGGAAGCGTTAGCTGAGTGGTGTTGTCACCCTCTTGAGCTTAGGTCTGACCCAAGGGCTGCTCTTGTCATAGAGCAGATCCCTGCCAGTCACCCCACTGGGCACTCTTCTCTTTTGTGGAGTTTCACTTGCTGTGGTGAAAGGAGTGAAGCAGCAAGATTCTCCGTGAGCAAGCTTGGTGCTAAACTTCACTGATTTTATTGGCATAGTGGGGAACTTGAGGCTTGCCAAAGTTAGCAACCCCACACTGCGGCCAAGACTAGAGGTTTCTAGAGTGATGTGTTCTCTGCTCTGACCTGCCCTGAGCCCCAGAAGAACCACAGGAGTGGAGAAGCTGCAGAGTGCCCACCACAACCGCCATCAGCTCTGTCATCTGCCCCTTGATGTACCTCCTGTTCTTACTTGCCAGGAGTCAACAAGAAGGACTTAGTCGATTTTTTTTTCTAGGATTGCTCAGTACTGAGGCTCAGTCAGAGAAAGCAGGCTCTGATGGATGCATGCATCTGTAAGTCTTCAAACTGAGAGCACTCCCCACCCTTGACCTCTCTCCAGACCCCTTCATCTGTTCTCAGAGCGTCTTGTGTAGAAATTTGGGACTGGGAAGGCGAGGCTTGCTGAAAAGTTATGGTGCCCAAGCCAACTGTGAAAGGAGCTGAGCATGTTACATATTCTCCCACAGGGCCACTGCGCCCTGGAGAGTTGCTAGGGGGTTAGCCAGTGCCTGGCAGTGATCTGGGGACATGTGGCTCACCCTCTGTACCTCAGAGGGATCCTAGACAAAGGTGGGGTTTTTGTGCCCATCTCCCAGGGGAGAAAGTTGAGGCCAAGAGTCCTGAAGGGTAGGCACACAGTGATATCCAAAGTTAATCTGGACTTCTGAGAAAAAAAAATTAGACCAAGTCCAGAATTAATCACTTGTGCAGGGGGTGAGCCCTGGCTTTGCCACACTTCAATGACTGCAGTTACCTTGGTTTTTTACCACTGGTACCTGGGACTGCCACAGTTGGCATTTGTAGAGCCCGTAGCACAAGCCACCAGGAAGGCATTCATTATACAGAAGGACATCTCTACCAGGAGTTCCCGAGGCCCTCGATCACCCCCACTGTCAGGTCTGCTGGGTTTCATCAGTGAGAAGCAAAATGGATCGTCCCCTCCCTCCCACCCCCACCCCCTTTCAACACTGCAGTAGAACGCAGCAAGGCTCACGCGTCTTTGGGCTTGGAAGGCAAGACCAACCCAATGGCTTAGTCTGAGTCGCCTGGGGTTTGTTTCTCCCTTACCTGGGTAACTCAGTGGCCTTGGGATAATCTTGCTCTTTCTTGGAGCCCCAACACAAAGGGATGCCCTGGAAATCAGGCTCCAGGGGCAAAATCCACACATTGCCTAGTAGCCCAGCTCCTCCATCATGGCCTAGAAAAATCTTGGAGAAGCCACAGGTGCCCAGGCGAGAATGGAAAAGAGATGCACAGCCCAGCAGCACCTGGCAGGTATCCAGCCCCGGTGTAACTGTTTCCAGGGACCCCTGGGAACATTAGAAGGTGAGCTGACCTTGGGTGGGGGGAGAGTGGCACCTACCTCCCAAGAGCACCATGTATAGGGAAGATGACTGCAGACATCCGCTGGAGGAAGAGGCACTGAGAAGAGGCTGTAGTTGGCTGGGCCAGGGTGGCTCGTAAGCCCCTCGCCTGAGCTGTACTCCTGTTCCTGGACTGGGGCTACTGGAGAGCTGATCAGCAGAGCAGGTTTAACTTGCCAGAAGAGGTGGAGGCAGTGCACAGCCTCGGGGGTGGGGGTGGGGGCACCGCAGCTCCTGCCTCTCACATTCTCAGGCGACCCTCCTGCGCCCTGCTTCCAGGGTCCTTGCCTCCCCAAGAGCCCTAGCCCAAGGCAAGGAGGCCTCCTCACAAAGCCAGAGGTCAGAGCTATTCCTGGGAAAGGAAGGGGCCTAGGGATGCCGAAAGTTGTTATCCTTTATGGGCCGTGGACCCCAGAAATTTCTATTGAGGTCTTGCAGATATTTAGCAGCCCGCGCCCGCTCTTTGTAATTAGGCAAAGCCTGGAGCTGGCTGGGACCGGTTTCCTCCATCCCAACTCCTCCTCCAGCCACTACCCCACTGGACTCATCCAACTGAGTCAGTTTTGGGTGTCAGCACAGAGGCAAAGCAGCTGTGAATTCAGGAAGAATGCCTCCTGAGAGGTTCCCGGAGCGCCCCCCCCCACCCCAGTCGTGTATTGAAAGGGGCACCCTGTGTGGCAAAACAAGAAAGGAGACATCAAAAGTTATGATTTTATAAGGGAAGAGAGAGGTAGCTGGGGAAAGTGGCTCTGGACTGTTCCTTTCTACAGGGAGCAGTGGGGCTATCCAGATAGAACCAGAGGTGGGCACCATGCCGGTGAGGTGTGCATCCCAAGGAAGAGATTTAAGAAGAGGAAAGAGAGAGAGAGAGAGAGAGAGAGAGAGAGAGAGAGAGAGAGAGAGAGAGAGAGAGAGTAGCAGAGAGGAGAGCAGAGACAGGAAGAAAAGAGAGAAGGGAGAGATTAGAAGGGATAGAGGAAGAAAGGAAGGAAGGAGGAATGGAGGAAGGGGTGTCAAGAAAGACAAAGGAGGAAGAGGAAGAGGAGGAACACTATCTTCCTAAGGCAGATCTGTGTCCAGATACCTGTTTGAGCATCAGCTTGGCGGTCAGAAGGCTTCAGAGGTCCACCTATCCCACTGAGCATCCCAGAAGGGACCCAAGATACATCTTCTGTCTTGCTTAGGAGGAAGTGGGTGAAGGACTCTGGAACCCTAAGACCCTAGGACCCCTGGCTGTCCCTATTACTTCCCTCTGCAGAGGCAAGAAGGGAAGGCAAAGTGCCTAGTGGGCTCTCATAGATTTTCCACACAGGAAGGTGTGAGGGGACCTATGGACCTCCTTTCTGAGGGTGACATTTCTTTTGGTGTCAGTGGGTTCCTGAGCACAGCATGAGGCCCATGGTGGATTTCTGAACCCCATACAGGGGTTGGCCAACAGGAGTCCCTGTCACAGGAAATTTGCAGGAGAGCGTTGGCTTACGGGGCTGGACTGGAGCCTTGCATGACCATTATTTATAATTTGCATAATTGTGATGATTTGTGGCAATTATGTGTCCATAAATTTGTGAAATTTGTTGTTGCAAATTAAGATGGTGTAGGCTTCTGCTCACCACTGGGTGACTGGCCTTTCTGGGCCTTCCGAATTCAAGCACTACCAAATCTAGGATGTAGAAAGAAGTTCAAACATTAGTGGCTTTTTTTGTTTGTTTTTTGGAAAGGGGGTTTTGCATGGCTGTCCCAGGTAGGGTTAAATGTGATCTTTCTGAACTTACCACACTGCTGTTAAAAGTAGAAGCTCCCCCACAGAGGGCAGCGGGCACAAGGCTGTACTGGCTGATTTCTCTGCCAGAACTGTTGATTGCTGAGAACACAGGGTGGGCCACCTGGTGTGTCCCTCACATCCAAATGAGCTCCAGTCCCAGCATGAGGAAAATGAGCTTTGGGTTTGGACCATTGTCCCCGGGCCACACAGGTGGGTATCAGGATGTGAGAGGAACCGTACTCAGGACAGGAGGGGAAGCTGGAAACGCCGAGGTGCCCAGGCAATGAAGAGGCAGCACGGGGTGGGTGGGTGCCCTAGAACTTAGCTGCTTGGAGACAACGGATGCCTCGTGTCAACATAGTTTACAGCAAAAATGAAATAAGGAAGGGCCCTGGAGAGGGGAGGCTCCGTGGTAAAGTGCGTGCTGTGCAAACCTGGTGACTTGCCTTTGATCTTCAGAGCCCACGTAAAGCTGGAAGGAGTGAGCTGACAGCACACAGTTGTTATCTGACCTCTGTAGATGTCACAGGCATTTTCCATGAGAGACTACTGACAAAAACGAAAACTCCATCCATGTCAGGTGGTGGCGGCGCATGCCTTTAATCCCAGCACTTGGGAGGCAGAGGTGGGCGGATCTTCCTGAGTTAGAGGCCAGCCTGGTGTACAAAGCAAGTCCAGAACAGCCAGGAATACACAAAGAAACCCTGTCTTGAAAAGCACAACAAACAAACAAACAAACAAACACAAAACACTCCATCCAGCTCCAGCTTGGGGCAACCAATGAGCTAATGGGAGTTAAAGGAGCTTGCCCGACTCACAGCTGGCCACACCACCCTTGGGTGGCTTGTGTGCGTCACTGAAGAGTCCCACCCACAGCAGGAACAGCTCACATGAAGCTGTACCTCTGAAAAGTGTCTTGGCTGGCTATGGGCAGCCATCCTAGCAAACCGTCTCCCCACCCCAGCCAACTGTTGGGAAAGGGAGGGTTTGTGAGGTTCACCCCCACCTACACTGGTGAATGTCCACAGTGGAGACCTCCTGAGAGCATCGTGCTGGTGGTCGCTGTTGCTCTCCATGTCTCGCCCAGAAGACAACCGGGCAACACAGCATTTGAGCAAGATTCTCCTGCAGATGTGAGGAGACCAAGTGAGAAGGGAGGGGTGGGCTAGAGTTATGGCTTGAAACTTGAGTTTACTTCTTGTTTTGTTTTGTTTTCCAGACAGGGTCTCTGTGTGTGACACTGGCTGTCCTGGACTCGCTCTATAGACCAGGCTGGCCTCGAACTCACAGAGATCTGCTTGCCTATGCCTCTCAAGTGTTGGGATTACAGGTGTGTACCACGATGCCTGGTGATTTTACTTCTGAAAATAAAGAAAGGAAGGAGAGAGTCAAAGGAAGAGGGAAGAGAAGCGAGAAGAGAGAGGGGAGAGGAAAGATGGACGGAAGGAAAGAATGAAAGGGATGGAAAGAAGAAGAGAGGGAGGGAGAGAAGCCAGGAAAAGCTGCATCACCTTAACCTTCTGTTTTGTAGGCAGAAGTACGACGCACTTGGCTCCTGGCCTCTTTCTTACCTCTAGAACAATCCCTCTGGAAGATCCAGAGTAACTGTGCCATGAATTTTTCTGGGGGAGAAGCCCACCCCATGCTAATGTGTGCTGCCTCCCAGGGCACCATTGCTTTTGTGTCTGCAGAACTCTGCTTTCTGACCTGGTGATCACAGAGGACCTCCTGGGGGGGGGTCAGAATTTTTGGGGAATTGGGGGTAGATATAGAGGGGTCTTGACAGACCCAGGGGTGCTCGGCGTCCACCACAAGTGAAGCCCTTTGTTTCTTCCCGCCCTGCTGAATACCCACTTTTCCACCCTTGCTATGTTTAAAAGCACTGAGGGAAGATAAGATGGACCAGAACCTTGCTGCGAAACGCTCTGTTCTGCTCGCTATCAGGGTGTCTGATCAAAGAAACAGGGCCTGGCTTAGTTATCTAACGACCAAATAAACATCCAGGTGGCCTCCTGGGCTGCTCTGGATGAGTGAGGGCGAGATCAGAGCAAGAGCCAGACCTCTCAGACCCAAAAACTCTCTAGAGAGGAGTGGAAAGTCACATGGCTGGTGTGCAGTGGAGCCTAGCTGGGAAAGGTCTGACCAGGGCTTGGAAGTCTGCTTTCCTCTATGCTTATGGATCGTGAGTGGCTTCTCGCCTCCCTGATTGCTGGGAGGCAGCATGTGGAAACCTCCTGAGCTTCCTGGGACCTCCCTCACCAACCTTTGTACCTATCTTAGGCATTTTTTTTTTCTTCTCACTTCATCTGGATGCTGTGGGGAGGGGATGGTGTTGGTTGGCTTAGCTTTGCGGATTTGTCTGAGTGAATAGATGGATTGCTGGGTGGAGGGATGACAGAGTGGATGGATGGATGGACGGACTGGGGCTTAGATAGGCATGTGGAGTGCCTAGAAGGAGAGGTGTGTGATGGATAGATGGGGGCTTAGATGGATCAAGGGATGGGTGGGTGGATGAGTGGATGGATAGATTGAGGTTTAAATGGATGGGTGGATGGATGGATGAGTGGGTGGATGGACTGGGGCTTAGATGGATGGATGGATGGACAGACTGGGGCTTAGATGGATGGGTGGATGGGTGGATGGATGGATGGATACATGGATGGATGGGTAGATGGGTGGTGAGTGAAAGAGTGGGAATCATCTAGCATTGTAGTTGTCACAATTGATGCCTGAACAGTGTTATTTCCCCCTCAAATTCCTAATTTATTACTAACAAGTCATTAACGAACCCTCTGATTCATTAACTTACTCTTGAATTACCATCCCCTAAACTGTGGAGACACTGTGCAGGCCTGGTCCTCAAGGGAAACTTTTCCACAAGGGCACACCGTATGTTCCTCGTAGCAGCAGCAGCAGGTCCAAGGAGATGGATGATGTTTCTATAGAGTTGGAGCTCCTGACCCGTCGAGGTTCTCCTTGGATGCCACTCTGCCTAGACCTCAGAACACAGGCCAGGCCCCATATTCTCAGACCTTCACATGCTTACAGAGTGCCTGCTCCAGGCCAGCTGGTGCCAAGAGAGGACACACCCAATGAGACACAATCTTCTGCCTGCCTTGTAGGAGGGGAAAAACAAAGCCAAGTCAGTTAGTGTCCTGTGTACAGTGGCTATAAAATGTGCTGTTACCCTCCCATGTGAAAATCAATACAGACTCCTAACACACTACCTTAAAAGCACATAGTTTATTATTTCTGTTCCATTATGAAATTAGCAGTGCTCCCAATATACTGTTTGGAAAAATACAGAGAAAGTAGAATAGAGGTGAAATTGGCAGTCATCTGTACTCCTACTAGCCAGGGACAGCCACAGTCAGCTCTGGATACTGGAGTCTCTTCTTGAGGTTTCCCTGCCTGGGTGCTAATCTCTCTCGATCCAACTGCTCCTGTAGCCTCTACATCCTCCTATAACCATGTATCTATCTCCAAGCTGTGGTCAAATCTCATTCCAAAATAAACTGCTAATGCCCACTCCCACCCCCTGCACTTTGTCTCTGGGTCACTTTCTCAGCATAGGGTGCAGGGCAAAATAAAATCATGTGCTTTAAGATTTGTTGTATTTATCTATTTTGCATATGAGGGGTGAGCACATGCCATGGGGTCCCTCTGAAGGTTGGTGGATAACCACTGGAATTTGGTTTTCTTCTTCCATCATGTAGGTCCTGGGGATCCAACTCAAGTGGTCAGACTTGGTGGCAAGGATCTTTACCTACTGAGCCACCTCACTGGACACATAAGATATTTTTGGTACCAGACATGTAATCTGGGGGTGCGTCCACACCAGGGAAGCACATTATTGGTGAGTCCTAGCCCCACCCCCATCTTCCTTTTACCTATGTTTACTTATGTGTATAAGGTTCTGTGTGATGTACGTGTGTGCACCATATGTTTGCTTTATACTCCCAGAGGTCAGAAAAGGATGTCGGATCCCCTGGAACTGGAGTTATAGGTGGTCGTGAACCACCACGCAGATGCTGGGAACCTAGTCCAGGACCTCTGGAAGAGCAGCAGTGCTCTTAGCTGATGAACCATCCCCCCGCCCCCACACCAGGCTCCTCTTTTTAGTTTTTATCCAGAGACAGGGCCCCCTTAAGTTGCCCAAGCTGGTCTTGAGCTTGTGCTATAGCCCAGACAATCCTTGAACTTTCAACCCTTCTCGCTCAGCCTCCTGGGTAGATGGGATGACATGCTCATGTACTTGGACCTGGAGAAATCTCCTTCTTCTTCTTCTTCTTCTTCTTCTTCTTCTTCTTCTTCTTCTTCTTCTTCTTCTTCTTCTTCTTCTTCTTCTTTTCTTCTTCTTCTTCTTCTTTCTTCTTCTTCTTCTTCTTCTTCTTCTCTCTCTCTCTCTCTCCTCGCTCTCTCTCTCTCTCTCTCTCTCTCTCTCTCTCTCTCTCTCTCTCTCTCTCTCTCTCTCTCTGCCCCAAGTAGCTTTTAGGTTGGATACTATTTTCCTGGGATCACAGAAGTGGGGGCAGACCGAGGCCTGTTGTCTCAGGCTTGCTGCTAGTTTTGTTTGCAGCCTCGTCAGGCAGCTATCTAAAACTCTCTTCTGCTTAGGATTTTAATCTAGGGTAGAACACCAAGTGCAGTGCTAAAGCCCTGGCAGGTCACGCTGTAGGAGAAGACTGTTGTCCATAAACTTATCCTCCGCTATCAGGGGTCACGGCTGGATCCTGTCAGCTGGGTGGTGGTCTGAACTCAGCGAGGGGAATGTGTGGTTTCCCAATCATCTGGCTGCCTGGTTTTTGGGGGGTGGGTGGGTGGGTGGGGTCTTAGGAATGATAGAAACAAAGTTCTGGGGTCAGGGTAGAAGAAATATCTGGAATGTTCCAAACAGGGCTCAGGCAAACATGCTTTACAGGTCTCCACATTCCTCCTCTTTCAGTTTACAATTAACATTCAGGGATTAGTTTCCACACCCAACCCCTCTTGAAATGGAATTTTTATCTCTTGATTCATGCTACAAGATAAGATCCCTGTTTATCCAGTCACATGAATAATTGATAAGCGCTTTCCAACTAGCCAGAAGCAACTTAGCAGTCTCGCCTTGAGGCCTGGAGCCCCCCAGCAATTTCCGGAGTACCAGGGCCCTTCGGGTCCTGCTCGGAGAGCGGAGAGCGAGGCTGTGCAAGGCACGGCTTATCTCTTGATCCAGTTGCGTGAGCTACAGATTAGGCAGCCTTAGAGGCAGTGCAGGGGAGGCAGGGGCTGTCAGTGTCCACCTTGGCTCTCTAGACTCAGACCTCTGACAGGTGTGAACTTGGCTTCTATCTGGAGCCTCCCTGGCTGCCGGCTACAGGTTTAGAGCATTAATTAACTCTAATCTGATCCCTGATAGTTTCAACCAGGCCCCAAATGTGAAGACGTTTTCTTCCCTACATACTTAATGGACCTTGTATGACACCAACAAGAACCTGAGATTTGGCTCCTTCGTGCTCTTGTTCATGTGGTAAAAGCCAGTCGGGAGTTCTTTCTTAGCAGGAGCTGAGGTTTATTCTTTTAAAACAAGTCTGGACAGCTACCTGTTATGTTTTGCTCTTGCTAGCTTTGAAAAAAAAAAAAAAAAAAAACAAGATTTATATTCGGTGCTGCAGAGAATCTCAGTTCTTTAAGGATGAGGTAAAATGCAATGTGAGGTGTTGGTGAGAGGGCAAAAAGCCCCTAGGGGAAAAAAAAAAGGTTAACAGGATATTGTTTCTCTAGTCTTCCACTTGCCCCCAGAATCTTCCAGGTGACAAACACTTGGCTTTGATGTGGTTGAGATGCGCTTGAGCCTATGGTTGGCACAGACTCTCGTTGAGACCTGGTGGAAGCTGCTGGCTTCTGAGGCTGCTGGGAGGTATGCCACTGCATCTCATCACAGGGGGGACACAGGGCTTTGATCGAAACCACCAGTATTTGTCATCTCTGGGCATCAATTCACCTTCTTTCTTTCTTGGGAGGAGGTGGGGAGAAAATGAACAGGACACACACACACACAGACACACACACACACACACACACACACACACACACACACACACACACACACACACACACATGCATACACTGCCTGGTTTGTTTCCCCGAGCCCCAGGAAATTAAGAACCACACCATTAGTTTTCGCAAACAATTTAAACAAATTAAAAGATCTGCCCATGTCCCCGAGGGTGGATGCTCTTCTGTCTTAGTTTGTGGTGATGGCTTTCCCTTTAGGCGTTGTGAGGCAGAGGACGTGCAGAGGTCTGTGGTCGATACACACAGACAGTGCTCCTTCCGGCTCAGAGGCTTGTCAGGATGGCTCTGGTGAAATGGAGACAGAGAGGTGTCTGAAGGAAGGCTGGTATGTGTCTATGTGTGTGCTCTGACAGACCCACTTGCAGAGCCCAAGCACCTAATTGCAGAAGGTCCTGCTGGGCCCAAAGGACTGTGGATTTTAACCATGTGTCTCCTACACAGACTGTGCAGGAGGGGGGAGGGGAAGGGAAGCAGTCCTTGCCGTCCTATTCCAGAACAAAGGGGAGAAGAGCTATAGTCCCCGCTGTTCCTTGGGAGCACACCACGGGCCTCTGCCAGCACTGTGGTCCTCCATCAATAGTGTTTTGGGGTTTAACTTGAATATTTGTTAGATCATACCAGCCTGTGTTGGGGAACTGTTCCGTTAGGAAAATAGGGGAAATGTGGATGACAGATGGAGTTCTTGCTGATGTTGGCACCTAGTGATGAGATATAGTTGTGGGTAGGCTAGGTGGCCCCAGCCTTACTCTGCTCACCAGTGGCACCTTGGACAGTCTCTACGCACATCTGGTCTCTGTATTCCTCCATCAAACAGTAAGGTAGGCTGGAGGAAGGGTAAGAGGGATCAGGCTTGGCCGTGAGGACTCTCTTCTCTTCATGGATTACAATGAAATCATATTCCTACTCCAGGGATCCACAGAACACCGGAACCCGAACTGCTCTACCATTTATCAACAAAGACTTGTGGGGACCAAAGTAAGAACGGGTTCCAATGGGCTTTTCTCTTAGTGCAGTGAGCACTGAAGAGGGATGCTGAGCATCCCAGACTCTGAATCTGCCAGAAGAGGATGGGTCCCTTTGGGTCAGACTCCAGAGAAAGTGCAGAGTCCTATAGGAGACCCATAGGCTGTGATGCTTCCACACGGGAGGTGCACAGCCTTCAGGATGGAGGCCAGGGACGAACACAGCGGTGCACGCATGCTCTAGGAAACTCTGATAGAAGGCCATCAAGGCTCTACCCCTTGGGCCAGCAGCAGGTGTTATTGTCTACTCAGAGTAGCTGAGATGACGTCAGATATGCTGTGGACAAGGTGGGAAGTCTCCTCGACCCCTCTCTCAGGGGCATTGCCTAAGAGAGACCCTCTGAGTGACAGTGTGCTCCAGAATGGCTCAACGCTAGCTAAGTTCTTCTTCAGTAACAAGTCCTCAGGCTCAGAGCTGGAGAGCTAGGAGCCTGCACGATGGACGTCACAGGCTAGAGGGATGGCAAAGTAGGTAAAGCACTCACTGCATGTTTCATTTTTGTTGCTGTGAGGAAATATCCTACCCCCCTCTCAAAAAACCCCCAGGTTCTGACCAAAAGCAACTTAGAGGAGAAAGGGGACACTTTAGCTCACAGTGCCAGGTGACTGCCTTTCACGTCAGGGCAGCCACAACACTAGGAGATTGCGACAGTCACTCACAGCACAGCTGCTACCCAAAGCAGAGAGAATAATTGCACTTGCTTGCATGTGCCCAGCTCAGTTTGCCCACTGTCCTGTTCAGGACCTCCTGCCCAAGGAACGGGGCTGCTCACGTGGGCAGCCTTGCAAACTCAATGAACACAATTAGGACAATTCCCCACAGACATTCCCATGGGCCAACCCAATGTAGACAACAGTCCTTCACTGAGACTCTACCCAGATGACGTTAGGTTTGTCACGTCAGCGCTAAGCATCACTCTGTGTAAGCATGAGTGCTCTCTCTCTCTCTCTCTCTCTCTCTCTCTCTCTCTCTCTCTCTCTCTCTCTCTCTCTCTCTCCACCCAAGAAAGAGCAGCACTGGAAACCAGGTAAACACAGGCATCTCACCAGAGAAACATGAGCTGAATACATGGTCAAGCATGGTGCTGAGAAGAAAGGAAAGGTCTGGGGCTAGAGAGTTGCCCAGTGGTTAAGAGCACTGGCTGCTCTTCCAGAGGACCCAGGTCCAATTCCCAGCACCCAAATGCAACTCACAACTGTCTGTAACTCCTGTTGCAGGAGATCTGACCCCCTCACACAAACATACATGCAATCAAAATACTAGTTTACATTAGAAAAAAAATCTGGGTGCTATGGCATAAGCCTGTAATCCCAGCACTCTGCAAAGCAGAGACAGGTAGACCTCTGTGAGTTTGAGGCCAGCCTGGCCTACAAAGTAAGTCCAGGACAGCCAAGGCTACACAGAGAAACCCTGTCTCAAAACAAACAAACAAACAAACAAACAAAGGAAAAAAAATCTTTGCTCATGAGGCAGTTACAAGCAGGAAGGAGCTGAAGAGCAAAGTCAAGCCAGCCCCAGAGGCTCTGCCAGGGATCAGGAAGAGGCCGGAGCTCACAGACTTCTCATGTGTCACAATGGTTTCAGGTCTGTGTGGTTGCTCAGGCTGCTTAACGTCCACAAAATGTAGAGACCAAGACCATGAAACAGTATAAAAGGGAAAGTGGAAAATCCAGGGCAAATCTACTTTTAACTAGAAGCAGGGGACTTGAGATGGACTTTCTTGTAACTACAGATGGGAAAACATAAGTCCGGATATCCTGGACCCTGCAGCAAGTGGTTTTAGGGGAATCACATGTGTTAGAGGGAGCTGCAGGTCACTCCACTTTCCACGACCAGCCCTCCAAGAGAAAATTCACCTCATACTGATAATTTGAAAACAGGAAAAAAATTAAAAAATAATTTAAAGAATGATTTCCATTGAATGTTTTATTGCTTCCACATCATCATAAAAAGATCAACACAGAACCTACTGGGTCTGCTGGTGTTGCCCAACATAGCCATGAAGAGACACAGACATAAGTGAATGAGTGTGGCTGTGCCAATAAAACTTTATTGATTAAGATGAGAGCCAAGTGGTCCATGAAGGGACAATGAAGGTTTTCTTTTGTAACCAATTAAGTTTTTTTTTTTCTTTTCTGTTGCTAGTGGTGCTAATGATAGATTTTTCTGTTAGTGTGTGTATGTTTGTGTGCATGTGCCTATACATGTATGTAAGTATGTATATGCATGTGTGTGTGTCTTTTAATTTAAAAAGTCCTGTTAGTGCTGCAAATATGTGTGCGGTGTGGGCCACTGACTACACCACAGGAAAATTAATAGATGCTTCATCTTCAAAAAAAATATTCTCCTCGCCCAGGAACTCTCAACTGGCCATAGCTCCTCAGTAAGGGTGACCACCTGCCCAGCATCGGCTGGAGTTTGGCTGTCTTGACCTTGAGCAGGTCTAGTGCAGGGAAGGCCAACTGCTGTGAGCTCATGAGGACACTATCCATGTCCTGCAGTAGACTGCGCACAGCACTCCTCCTCACTACCAGCCTCTCACCTCTGTCTCCCTCAGTGTTCTCTGAGCCTTAGTGGGTGCAAGTGCTAAACATTCTCACTGAGGGCGGAGACTCGGTTTCTTAATCTCTGTGCTGTGCTGCCCACTGTGGAGAGAAGCTTCTCTAGCCGAGGGTGGATGGTGCATATGTGGGAAGGAAAAGACATGTATGTATACGTGAATGTATTGGTGTACGTATGTATGGATGGATGAACGTATGTATGTTTGTATGTATGGATATATGGATGTATGTATGTTTGTGTGGATGTGCATATGTATCTATGCATCTATGTATTTGTGTATCTATGTAGGTATGGATGAATGTATAAACATGTAGCATGTATGTATGTATGTATGTATGTATGTATTTATGTATGATGGATGGTTGATTAAATGAAGATATGGATAATTGCATGGATGAGTGTATGTATGTATGTGTGAGTGTATGTATATGTGGGTATATGTATGTACATATGATGGATGGACGCGTGTATATATGTACGTATGTGTGTATATGTTTATGTATGTATGCATGTATGTATGAAGGATGGACGGCTAGAGGAGGTTAAGGATAAATGCATGGGTTAGTCCCTGGCACAATAGAAGGACATCTAAGAAAATGTCAGATTGGAGCTGAATTTTAAACAAAACTATTAAGAAACAGTTATTTCCTTATGAGAAGCTATCTGCATGAAGGGGATTAAGGTTGTGATCACTGCATGGTGTCCTGAGGTATTCCAGAGGTGAATTTGGCCTGCACACACTGTTCATGTCCTGGCTTGAGCCTTCCTTCCCCAGCACCTTGCCTGAGATGTAAAAATCTTTATTTTTTGGAGTAGGTGCCTGCTGTCACGAAGCAAGTCCAAACAAGATCTGAAGAGCAATGTCAGTTGGTCCCAGAGCTCTGCTTGGAATCAGGAAGTGGCCAGAGGTCATGGACACCTCTCAGCCATGTCCCCAAAATGATGCCAGTGCCTGTGGTGGTGGGTAGGGTGGCTTCAAATCCTCAGGAGTGGAACCCCGGGCCCATGACACATTAGAAATAATAAGTAGAGCATCTAATAGGAAGAACAAAGAAGAAGCTAAATTGGACTTTTTTGTAACTCCAAGGAAGTGGGAAAAGACTAGTCAGGACACCCCAAACCCCGGGAGCTCAGCACACTTGGGCTGTTTCTGGATCACATGGCTTAGAGGGAGCTGTAGGTCACTCCACTTTCTACATCCAGAATCAGCAGGCAAAAGTCAGCTTGTGCTGCTGACTTGGAAAAGAACAAAATAATTGAGATTTAAACCACAACTCTCTATCAAATGCTTATTGCTTTCCTGTGGCCATGAAGTGCATCTTCTACAGGACATAGAAAGTCTGCTCTTCAAACTCAAACAGTCCTGCAGAAGACACAGGTGTAACAACCCAGCCTGGCTGCCCCAAGAAAACTTTATTCATGAAGACATGTAAGTGCTAAGAGCCACTTTAACAGAGAATGAGACTTCTCTTTTATAGTCGCTTATTAGTCATTCTCTCCTTTCTGTTGGCAGTGATGGTGGCAAAGCCTATTTTATTTTTTCATTTTAATGTTTATTGAAAGTAGATTTTTTTTTTCACATAGAGTATATTCAGATCTTGCTTCCCCTCCTTGAAATCTTTCTACATCTTCCCTCCCTTCAATTAGTACCCTCTCCATCATTACAAAACAGACTGACCACTAAGACCAAACCAATCCCAAACCGAGAAACAAGCCAGCATAGGACAAAACATACAAAAACAGAAGAACAGCCAAGTACTAAGTGTGTGAAACACATTCACACGACCACCCATAAACCTGCACACGCAGGGATCCCTTGAAACTGGAAACTGTCATTATTAAGGAAATACCTGCAAGGGGGAAAACATGCCCACCCCAAGCATCATGAGGCAGAAACCCTCCAAAATGCTAGTGGGTTCCTCATGTGTGGGCAGAGGGCCTGCCAGTAAGTGTGGAGTGCACATGCAGTGAGACTCCATGCAGAAGGCTAAGTCCTCACTGGAAGTGCTAGTCTATTGCAGACAGCCTCTGTCTTACAGGTGACCATGCCCACTTCCTGTCCCAGAGCTGGGACCTCTTCTGCCTTGGACCTGTGCAGGCCCTGTGCTGCTGCCACAGCCTTTGTGAGTTCCTCTGTGCCTCAGCCCTGCTGTGTCTCCAGGGGCTTGCTTCCCTGGTTTCCTTCTTTCCCTCTGGCTCTCACAAGCTTTCTGTCTCCTCTTCTGCAAATTTCCCTGAGCACTGAGGGAGGGGTTTGAGGGAGACTCCCCATGTAGGACAGAGTGTCCCGAGACCCCTTACTCTCTGTGCACTGTCCAGCCGTGGGTCTTTGTATGTGTTCCCACCGGCTGAGAGAAAGCTTCTCTGGTGGCAGCAGAGTAAGACACTGTTCCGTGAGGACAGCAGCATGTCTTCAGGAGTCGTTTTATTGGTGTGTTCCTGTTGTGCGTCTTAAGTCCCACCTGTGGTTGTGGCTGTGGTTGTGCTTGGTCAACTCCTGCCCTCCGTGTTTCTCTACTGCACCGTGCATCATGCAGGCAGGTCACCACAGAATGTCAGAGGTTTTCCCGTCTGGGTTGCCATTGTTCCATCCCGTGCTGTGGGGTGCAGAGCGTCTTTCAGCACTGTGACCGTGTCAGTAGGTGTGAAGGTTGCAGGTCGGCATCAGCTCAGTGTCTCCCTTTTTACTGAGTCGTGTAGCTGATGTCTTTAGCCGTAGGGCATTTGTAGAACTGTGTGCAGAGCAACCGAGGGCCTTGCCAATTAGCTGAGGTATTTTGTGGGTGTCTACAGTGCCTCTTGGTCAACAACCCTATAAGATGCAACGCCATTCTGAATCTGGAGCTTTCTTTGGTGTTGAGGGATATCTAGTTGGGTCTTTGTGTCCCTTGATATATGTTGATTCCATTTAGATTTCGTATGTATGTATGTATGTATGTATATATGTATGTATGTTTGCATGTATGTAAAGCCCTTAAATTTACACTCAACTTCCTGACTAGTTAGGATGACAAGCGTATAGCTAGCTCCAGACTTGGCTCCAGTAAAATTTCTTTTAAAAATTAAGATTTCCTAGTAAAAGCAACGTGTGCCTAAGTAACTAATCCCATGGGATACAGTGAATACTGTGACACAAAGCAGCCCAAAGCATCTTCCACAGGGGTCAGCAAGATGGAGAAGTGACCTAGGGATTGCCAGGTTAGACACAGACCCTTGGAGTCAGCTTCTGTCTCATCCTTACTATGTGGCTTGAACTCTCTGGCTCTCCCTTTGTTTCTTCCTGTACGGTGGAGGCCACATGTTGCACTAGAGCAGTGGTTCTCATCCTGTGGGCTGAGGCTCCTTTAGGACTCGCCTATCAGATCTCCTGCACACCAGCTATTTGCATTACAGTTCATAACAGTAGCGAGATTACAGTTATGAAGTGGCAACAAAAATAATTTTATGGTTGGGGGGCTCAGCACAACAGGAGGAACTGTATTAAAGGGCGGTAGCATTAGGGAGGTTGAGAAGCACTGGCCTAGAGAATTAAAACAGCTGGTCTCTCAGCAGCTTCTTGGCAGAGGACAGGGCTCCCGAGACGCAGATTCAGGCAAGAATCTGAAGATCTTCTCGACAGTACGGGAAGCTTGGGTCAGAAACAAGACTTGGGGTTATGAGGTCTCTGGCTGCTAGTTGGCAGGTGTCCTCACGGGTACATGTGTGTAGAAAGCACCGATGGAATTCTCTAAGGCCGTTCTGCTGTGCTCTCCACCATCCGAAGCATTGACAAAGCTCAGGATATAGAGCAGGGGGCATTTAAGGAGATGGTGAGCATGCCCAGTACGAGAGCAGGAAGCGAGAGGTGGTGAGCATGCCCAGTGTGGGGGCGGGCAGCAAGAGGTGGTGAGCATGCCCAGTATGGGGGTGGCAGGCAGCGAGAGGTGGTGAGCATGCCCAGCAGGGGGGGGGCAGGCAGCAAGAGGTGGTGAGCATGCCCAGGCGGGGGCAGGCATGCCCAGAGCCATTCAAAGTCCAGGCAAGACAGGAGAGCTATGCATCTGGGAGATGGCACTCAAGCCTTACCCTGCTTTTGTCAGCCATATATCTGATGGCCCTGAGCCTCCATTTCTCCTCAGCAGGATGACAGGGATCTCGGATGCCCCCATCATCTCATCTGATTCTTATGAAGTTGAAACAAGACCATGCCTGTGACCAGTTGAAAGCTCGACACATATATATGGCTTTCGTGTTCAAAATAATCACTCAAATCCAGTTTGAAAGGTTGAAGGATGCAGAAGAAATAGACCTCGGAGCCTCTTCAATTACGGCTCCAGACACGGTCACGGTGAAGCCGGGCACTGGGTGATCGATGTTGCCCCGCGCTTCTTTCCCGAAGCTGCCTGCCGCAGTCCTTAACTAGCTACCTCCGACTGGAGAAACATCAGTAGGTTGTCGAGGCCACGGTTTGTCTGGCTGATTTATTCAAATCAGTGACACCATCTCTCTAGCCTGTTCTTTGATCTTGGTTCGAAGCAAGTCAACTCAAGCGCTCATGGGAGTTGCAAGAGATCCCTCATCTAAATGCGCTCACAAATCTTCCCCAGATGCATAGGGTGAGGCCTCCGCCAGCTCCTTCAAAGGCCTCATCCATCAACACGGGGAATAAAAATCAAGTTATGCTTTGTGAATCCCTGACCCAACTCAACCCATATCCAACCGTGGCTGGAATTTCTAAGTGGACTCTTGTTGGAGAGGACAGTGCTGCTGCTTCCACACCCATCCTTTCTCTCTCCCCAGACTCCTCGATGGCCACAGAAGATGTTAGAAGAAAGGCTTCCTGCCATAGTCAGGGACCACAGAGGCCAGGGGGTGCAGGAGCATGTTGGGGCCTGGCTCCTCTGTGGCAGGCTTCTCATTTGTCACCCTAGTCGGTGCCCTGATAAGGGGCAAACCAAAGGAAAGGACTGAGTGGAAAGAGATTTGTTTTGAAAGACTTGAAAACAGTAGGGGGCCTAGTTGGGAGGAGGAGGGCCATCAACAGAAGCTGAAGGAAGACAAGGGGTAAATACAACCAAAATAGGCTAAGGGGACTGCTTAACGCTGGGCCAGTGTGAGGGCCTGAGCTGGGGTCCCCAGCACCCATGAAAGACACAGGCACATTGGCACATGTTTGTAATCCCACTGTGGGGAAACAGGAGGATCCCTGGGGCTCATTGTAACCTCTTGCCTAGTTGATGAGCTCTAGAGTCATGATACTCTGTTTCAAAACAAAGTGGAGGAAGATATCTACACACACACACACACACACACACACACACACGCACGCACGCACACTCACGTATCCCCAGACATATTACACATGAAAATGTCATAATAAAACCCATTGTTATGTGTAAGTAAAGAGATGTATGTGAGGGAATTGTTTATGGGATGGGGCATCTGACATTTCTTCTTTCTCCTTCCTCGGTTTCAGCAATTCGTGGACGATTATGGTCTGATATTGGGGGGAGGGTTGCACAGGTAAAGCATTTGCTTTTCGGCTGCAGCAAGATGGGCACTTGTGTGGCTGGCCCCGCCATGGTGAGGAGTCCCTGTCCACACACACCTGCCCTGCATAGCTTCTAGTCCCATAGTTTCTGTCACCATTATCAGACCAACTGTCCCAGAGTCACAGGCTTTGGTTCAAATCGGTCCTTCTTACACCCAATAATAACCCAAGGCACAAGAGAGGACACGCTGCCGGTGTTGTTATGGTAGGTTGCATCATTGTCCTAGCTATTGTGTTAAAAAAAAAAAAGATTTATTTATAAAATTTTGCATGTATGTGTGTATCTGCATGTGAGTGCATGCACACGAGTGCTTATGTGCCTGGGGGGCCAGGAGGCCCCCTGGAGCTGGAGTTTCAGGCAGCTGTTGGCCACCCAATGTGTGTTCTGGGAGCTGAACTCATTTCCTCTGCAAGAGCAGCAGGCACTCTTAGGCGTGGAGCCCTCCTCTGTGCAGCTGTAGCTGTGCCTGGGCACTGTTGCTAAGCTCGCCATCGTCACTGCATAGTCGCCTTCAGCACAGTTGTGAGGTGTGGGGGAAGACACAGAGACCCTCGGAGTTCGGTGCTCTTGTGGTTTGAATATGAAATGTCCCCACAGGCTCACTTGTGTGAACTCTTCTTTTACTGGTGGAGCTACTCAGGGTGAGGAAGGACTTTCCCACATCCCAGTAAAACATTGTTTTAAAAAACCCAAACATCGGGAGGCAGAGGCATGTGGATCGCTGTGAGTTTGAGGCCAGCCTGGTCTACAAAGCGAGTCCAGGATAGCCAAGGCTACATAGAGTGACCCTATTTTGGAAAAAAAAATGACCAAAAAAAAAAAAAATCCAAAAAACAAAACAACAACAAAACCAGCAACAACAACAAACAAACAACAGCAACAACCCCTCAAAAAGCAAGGGGTGGAGGGCTAGAGAGATGGCTCAGTCAATTACGTGCTTGCTGTAGAAGTGTAAAGACCTGAGTTTGGATGCACAACACTCACATAGAAAGCTAGGTGCAGCGGTACAGGGTGGCCGGCACTGCAAAGGTGGAGCCAGTGGGTCCCTGGGTCTCACAGGCCAGCTACACAGCTCAGTCAGCCAACTCCAGGTTTAGGAAGATATCCTGTCTCAAAAGAAATTCTCCCCTTGGCTACCCTCCAGAAGTTGAGGGTAAGACCCTATGGTTGAAGACATCACACACTTGAACCATAGGACACCAAGAAATCACATTGGTATTGACCCAGCTACTAGCTAGCTTTCAGACTTCTGGCAGGTGCTATGTATTCTATTAGGGGAGAAAAGGACACAACAGTAACACTGAACCTCAAGAGCTACAGTAGTCAGTAGCCTGGCAAGATATGTCCATTGGGAGAAGTGACACAAACGTTATTGGACCAACCATCCACTTTCTGGTTGGACTTAAAGCCTGCTTGCTGTTGTCCCAGCAGGCACCTCTCTTTCCCAGAAGCCTTCAGGCACGCTCCTGCTTTGTAGTCGGAGGGCCAAGGTACTCCACACCAATTCTTGTCCCTTCTGCATTTGTTTAACCTGAGCGATCCACTAACCGCTTATTGGTGTGTTTAACTGGGGCACCTGAGTCAAGATGCTGCCAAATCTTGTATGTCGAGGCCAACACCAACCCATGCAGTGCTTTTGTGTGCGCTGGAGGGTGGCATGCCCTCTGGGCCAAGAGCCTTTGCAGGGTCTCCCCTCTTGGTGAACAGCTTACGTCCTCCTGCAAAGTAAAAAGCAGTGTTCTTTCAGGAGTGTGGCTTCACGAGCAGAGCTGGAATTGACCTTTTGTCCCACTTGTCCCTTTAGTTTCATGACCTTGTACAGTGCACACTCTTTAGCTGTATGTGTTTGCACTGCTGTGTGTGTGTGTTTGTATATATGTGTGTGTGTGTAGGTGCGTGTGCGCGCGCGCGTGTGTGTATGTAGGTGCGTGCGTGTGTGTGCATATGTGTATGTAGGTGCAAGTGTGTGTGTGTAGGTGTATGTGTGTGTGTGTGTGTGTGCCGCATGTGTGTTCATTCATGTACGAGCCAGAGGCTGATCTCTAGTGTTGTTCCTCAGGTGCTGTCCACCTTGTTGATTTTCAGACAGGATCTCTCATTGGCTTGGGACTTGCTGGCTATGCTAGGCTGATGCACTGCTGATTTCCAGGGGTCTTCCTGTCTCCACCTCCCTGGTCCTGAGATTGCAAACACACACACCACCACACCTGGCTTTTAAAATATGCGTTCTGAGGACTGAACTGGAATTCTCATGCCTGGGTGGCAAGCTCTGCACCGACTGAGCCATCATGTGCTCCATCCCCAAAGCTGGCTACTTTGCTCCCCGGGTTTGGGTCCCTCTGAACTATGCTGTCCTCAGCTCTTCTTGATGGACATTGAGCAAGATGCTGACAGTGGCCATCAAAGCACTAGGTTGACATGCCACTATTATTCTGGAGAAGACGAACACATCCCCTTTTCCCTCATCTGTGGTCCCGGCTTGGCTAGTTACCTTTCTTCTGTCGGCTTTGTTCCAGAAAGCTCTCATACTGGGAAGCCCATTTCTTGCCTGAAAAACCATGAGTCACCTGGGAATCCCCCAAGGGACATCAGACCCAGTCCTCTTTCCTCAGCTAACTGGGCATACATTTTATCATTGGTCCCCACTCCTTTAATGAAGAAGAGATCACTCACAAGCAAAGCACGGTGGCATTCTCTTATAACTGACTGATTTGAAAATAAAATTAATTTCAGATCAACTTTTAAGTGAAGGAAAAGAAAGGCTAATTGTAGTGTTTCCTGGAAAGGCATGAAGGCCACAAGGGGTGGTGTGTGTGTGTGTGTTGTTTTTATTTTTGTTTTTTTCAGAGCTCTGCCCTTCACCACGCAGAAGTGGCCACATTGGGTCATCTTCCATGCACTTTGTGTCTGAGGCTGAGGACCGCTGGACACTGGCTGAGCAGTTTCACCTCTCAGCACGCCTTTCCATGGCTCATCTCAGCACATCAAGTATTTGGAATTAGGGAAGCAGCCCAGGGTGCAGCTAGGCTTGTCACCAGGCTTTGGTGTGCTGGCTCTGGCTGTGTGGGCGGCCGCCCCTCCCCCTCCTGTTTTTGTTGCAGTCCCTGGTCTTGTCGCTCTCTCAAGTCTGAGCACAGAAGGATTTTTTCAGGCTGCAATTTTTCATGCGGATGAGGCTCTTAGCTCTCACGTGGTGCCAGGAGCAGGTCCCAGGGGGTCAGGGCAAGCCTTGTCTAACCTTTTTTGTTATTCTCCTGGAAGATAAAGCCAATGTCCCCTCTGCTCACAGGGACACACAAATCAGCCATTTGCTCTGCAGTGAGCTAATCTCAAACCTGAGCTAGCACAGGGCAATTTCACCCGTGGCCCCGAAATTACATCGGATAGCATAGGTGTCGCAATGCTCATTGTCACAGCCTCCATCGCAAGGCTCCAAACCAATGCTTACAAGGTCACCACTTAATTCATAAATCCAGATGCTGTCACAGTCCTGCAGTTACAGAGCCCAGGGCTACTTGGAGAACATCTCCCATTCTGGCGCCTCCCAGGATGGTCAGGCGATTGCGATGCAAATGAGAGGGTCACGCAGAGCATGGCTTCATCCCTTTCCATCCAAGCTGTCATTAATGTCTTCTGATGTCATTTTATTTGAAAGAATAGTCTAAAGCCCTCCCCAGACAGAGTCAAGTCTCCTTAAAAGAGAAATGTACAGGAAACTTCTATGACAGAAGCGAAGGTTTTGGGGTAGCCATTTTGGAGATGGGTCAGGCCTGGTCCTTAAAGAAGGGTGATTAACAGAAATCACTCTCATCTTTCAAGTTATAATTGGAGTCTGATTCAGTCACCAAGAGGTACCTAACCCCTCAATTCTCTCTCACTTGGGACAACCCTCACTGTTTCTGTGTCCCAAGGTCTGGGCATGCTGGTTTTCCAGTTTGCCAGGTTGCTCAGCCTTCCTTGAGTTGTAAGGAAGGCCCTTCAGTGGCAGGCTGGTCTGACGTTCTCTGAGACAGTCACTATGGTAGGGTCTCCTGGACACCGTGGGGTGCCCAGCAGACCTGCTGACCTCTTGGCCCCAGATGCAAGGAACAGTTACTTCCCTCATGCTGCAAGAGTGTGACATACGGCAGGAAGGAAAAAAAAAAGTACCTCCCAAGGCGTATTGTTGGTGGTAGACCTCTCCTGAAAGTCTATCTTTGCTTGCATGTGTCCCCATGCTCCGCTCCTAGGTGGCCATTGGAGTGGCCTGCAAACAAACCAAAACATCAATTATCAGCTCCCCAGCACACCCGCGAGCCAGCATCTAGGCCAGTGTCAATTCTAGCTTGTGCCCTCCGCTACCGGCAGGCATGGAGAAGGCTGCTGCAGGACACACAGCACGTCGCTGGCCTTGGGGCATGATGGAACTTGGTATTGCTGCTGCCTTTGGAGTCTGTGGGCCTTATAATTGGTGTTCATTAGAATGCCACACCATCTCAAGTGTTGGGAGCTCTGTGTGCTACAGGAACGGCATGGGGGGGGGCCAAGGGGGGTAGAGTGGGTGGGGTGGGATGGGGGTGGGTGGGAGGCTTTTCTTTTAAGATGGATTCTCAAGTAGCCCAGGCTGACCCTGAGCTTCTGGTCCTCCCTCCAATGCTGGGAATACAGGTGTGGGCTACCATGCCCTGCTTTGTGCACTGCTGGGGATTGAACTCAGGACCTCATGAATGCTAGGCACGCGCCCTACCAACTGAGCTACATCCTCTAGTCCCTGGGGTGGGGGGGGGGCTGCCTATGGAGGATGCAAATTTACACTTGTTCCCTGCCCCTCCTTAGCGCCTGCCATTCCCCAACACACCAAACAAATTAACTCACAGCCACACTTTAACGAAAATTTGTTTTCAGTAAAGATATTTGAAAGACGTTTAATGATTTCTCTTTTTAAATTATCTGGCTCTGGGTAATTCATCATAGTCTCAATTACCCGTGATTTACCTCATAACCAACAGGCATCTTCACGATCCCCGTGCCTGTTTTCTCAATGTAAGAAACTTTATGATTCCTCTATCAGGAAGCTGCATTGCCGCGTTTGGCAGGTGTTTAATGAAGCGTGTGTTAATTTTGATTTTGCAGCTTTCTTGTTGAATTGCAGAGCCAATCACTTCACTTCACACTGCACACAGTTGCATGGACCCCAGAAAAACCCATGTTTGAGACCCTGGCGGGGGAGCCTTTCTGTGCTCCCCGGGCCTGGAGGGGAGGGAGGAAGATTCCGGAAGCTCCAGGACCATCTATCTCTGTGCTGCAGGGAGGGCTGGCTGTCGGCTGGAACAGCTTCTAGGTTCCTCTTTCTTAGTTTTTATAGCGGTAAAAATTAAGTCTCAACATCTGGAGCCCCACATGTGTGGTGTGCAAACACCCAGCTTCACCGGGGCATCATTCCTTACTTCTTGATTAATTTATTGGGCATCGCCGCTTTGCTTCTCTGTTACAGCAAACGAAGCTTAATTGCTTGGAGCAGAAGGAAGGGGTGGGGTGTGCGGGCGAACAATGAGAAATTAAGCATAATTGGGTGGCATTTCCTGACAGGCTCTAACACAGAGCCCCAAACGGAAGCCCTACCCGCTGCATGCCTGGCTCAGGGCTCTCTTCACCACAACCAGAGGCCATTGGCCTCCAGACATGTATGATAGCATCTGAAGACATAAAAGGGACGAGGCAATTAAAGCTGCACACGTGGGCCTGCCATTATCGATGGCTGCATGATCAATAGCGCTATTTTTATTTGGATTGCTGGGTGAAAATGAGCCACGGCCACAAAATTTAGAGAGCCCTGCAGAGGCTCTGTAAACGTGTGCCCGTGCCTCGTTGTCGTAACTCGATGTCAGGCCGGAATCACGGCTGATTTAAAGGCTGGGGGCGGGGCGTCCGGGTGAGAAGGAGTTTCCATCATTGTATGCCCAGGAGAGGGCTGCATCTGCCGGCTTCCAGGCTCCAGGTGGAGTGCAACTGTTTATAACAGAATTTGGCCATGGGTGAATTTTAATCTTGGGAGCTACTGATTGCTTTAGGGCCGAGCCGGTCTTTGTTCCCGGAGCACTACTGAGCGCTAAAACATACCCCTCACTTCCACTCTCCTACTTTTGTTGTTTTCTATTATTTGTCTTTTGCACGGATGTGATGTATTTTGGTCAGTTCATCCCCGTTGCCCTGTCTTATCCCTTCCTCGTGCACTCCTTTCTACTTAACGACCCTCCCTCCACTGCCATGTCTACTCTTCTCCCCCTTCTGTGACCTACTGAGTTAGATGGGGGATGTTTGCATGAGCAAGGGAGAGGAAGATCATTACTGGGGCATGAACAACTCACCAGTAGCTACGTTGCTGAAGATAAATGGCTCCTCCCCCCATCCCCCCCCCAGCAGTTGACCATTGTTCTTGTCTATGGGTGGGTCCCCATGGACCATCCCTCCAACACCCCAGGTTGTTCTAATGCAAGAGGCATGAAAGGGAAGGCACAGGAGCTAGAGGCTCCAGAGAGCCATTCTTCTTTCTAGATGGAGTGCTTACTATTAATGGCTTATTTCCTGGGTGCTAATGACACAAAGAGGCACAGTGCCTTTAGCCTTGAGCATGTAAGCTGAGCACTGTTCCACTGAGCTATACCCCAGCCTGCCTGCCCGCAGATTCCCCCCCCCCTTTTTTTTTGTTTTGTTTTGTTTTTCGAGACAGGGTTTCTCTGTGTAGCCTTGGCTATCCTGAACTCACTTTGTAGACCAGGCTGGCCTCGAACACACAGTGATCCACCTGCCTCTGCCTCCCGAGTACTAGGATTAAAGGCGTGCGCCACCACGCCCAGCCAGATCCTCTTCTTAAATCTAGATTTTGGGTTAGTTCTGGCCAGCCAAAATGTTAGTTACTTTCCTGCACACAGAGAGTATAGTTGGTCCATGTGGAGAGGAGCTGCCAGGGTACAAGCGCCAGATTCCAGGCTTCTGGTCAATTAATTAATTAATTAATTAATGAAAGAATGACATCTATTTACTCATCATTTCATATAGACTGCATTTTGGAATACTATTTCAGGTTTCATTTAATACATGAGTAAAATTACAGTTTTGTTTTTTACTCTGTAGGTTTTGCTTTTGCTTTTTAAAAAGTGTTGAAACATTTAAAATACAACATGTGTGGCTTGTTTTGAATTTTTGTTATAAGACACTGGTCTACAGGAAGAAAAGAGGCACAGGGATGTAAAACAACCCATCTAATGTCACACAGCATGAGTGGCAGGTCCTTTTGGGTGCTCAATATGGCCCCCCAAGTGGACATTTCTGTGTGGGTCTGTCTAATTCATCATCTTTCTAGTGTTGGACTTATATCCCTGCAGACCAGCTCAATTCTTAGTCTTGCTCTGTTTTCCTGGCTTAGTCACCAAGGGCTTGCATGGCTTTTCCCGAGGGATGACACTCTTAGTTTGGTCCTCTGGCACATCACGGTTGATATGGGAGAGTGGCGGCAGCCTCCTTCTTAATGTTTATTTAATTATATTTAATTAGGAATCTTGTCTTTCTTTTTTTTTTTTTTGCCTGCAATTGGTCTCCCGAGACCATTTGCTGCAAAGAGTTTTGAAAAATCTAAACTTTATTTCTTGCCATCGATCTGTGTCTCTAATGGGCTCGAGGAGAAATGATGTCATCTGTCCTTTGAGCTTGGAACAAGAGGACAGAGGAGAAGCTGTACAGGGTGGCTGAGCCCCAGAGGCTTCCTTTTGGAGATCTGGATGGTTCACATCCTTGCTCGAGGGCTTGACCACAGTGCAGTCAGAGCCAAGGGACCCTAAAACCTGCCTTGCACCAATGTGAAATTATTGGTCAACACTGAATACATGGGCCCTGAGTGGGCTGAGGGCTCTGTGGCCTCAAAGGTGGCCAGTGGGTTTTATGCTCTGTCTCTTCTCTCTGGGTTGCTCTGAGTTCTCACAGAGATTGGTAGGGGGCAGGGACCCTCCTCCAGGTAACTGACAGGGCCCTTTGCTGGAAGACTTGGGGGAGACCACCAGCAAGACTGACATTATGGGTCTGTTGCTCAGCTTCCACCTGGGCTGCTGAGGGAGCCCCTAACCTCTGAACATTTTTGGTTTGCACAGCTGCCTCATGGAAACATATCACAGACTGCGCATTTGAGGCCCCTGCTGCCCTCCTGACAGAGGGCACCTGTCCCAACCCACCAAGCCTGTGTTTATCATCTGCAAAGCAAGTCTCATCACAGCCCCCTCCCCCATCTTCCCTCCCTGAGCTGTTGAGAGATCCCAACAGTGTCAGAGAGAGTCATACAAAAACGTGGGTAAACAGGCACACAGTGTTTAAATGCACACCATTACCATAATCGCCTCGAATTGCAGGCGTGCATCTCCTCTTCTCAATTAGATGCAAGGTCTTCAGTGACAGTGGCTGTGGCTGAACCCCTCTTGGTATTCCCCCCTACAGCCAGCATGGTACTGAACACATGGCTGCTGTTCAATAAATATTTACTAAATTTTACTTTGGTTCCAAATCACCCTAAAATATACAAGCAGGAGCAGCCTGAAGTTCTCTCAAGGAGAGGGCAGTGTGAGGAGATGCCTCGGCCTGGCTCTGTGGTGGTTTCAGGGGAACCGGTGAGTGAGTGAAGGCTTGTAGGAGTGTACTTTACCTTCTGCCTCCTGGCTTTGACAGTAGCCATGAAGCTTGCCACCATGACACACCGACTTCTCTGGTCCTCTGGGACACGCTTTCGGTGTCTCCTGGCTATGACTCCGATTTCTATTAAGTAAGTCAAACATAATATAAAATTGCCAGCAGAAAGATGGCGCCCGGATTAATTAATCTCCCTTTAACGTCGGGAAAGACATAAAAAGAGAGCGTAAGATAAGAAAATGAAATCAATCTTCTGCTTTCTGTGGCTCTGTCCCATTAATTTCAAGCTTTCTTGCATCTGGGGCTGGTGCCTCCTATTCAACATCTAGATTGTTCCCTACTTAAATGAAACATCGTGTTAATAATTTCCTAGGGGTGTTGTGCAACTGAAGAGAAAGGAAAAATAGGCTGGGGGAGACATACAGAAGCCCAGTGAGTTTATTTGCATAGTCCTGCATGCCTTATTGTGAGGAGTGCCTAATCTACCCAAGAGATGACAGGCATCTGTGTGCTACCTCATCCTGCTGTAGAGAAACCGTGGATTACCACGGCAGCTGCTGGACCGATGCGGCCCTGACTCCAGCCTCTCCACTGAGGAAGATCTGAGGCTGAAAGTGCTGTGACCAGGAAGAAAACTCTCTTAGGAGTTAAAAAAAAAAAAAAAAAAAAAAGAACCAGGCTCTGCTAGTGAGGAAACAGGTAGATGGAACGCGGCTGCTCACTCGGAAATGATGGAGCGGGCCTGAGGATGAGTCGGGCCAGTTTTTCTCAGTCTCCTCTGCGTGGAAACAGATACCTCCAGCACCTTCCACTTGTCAAGGCTGCAATCACCCATCTTCCAAAATGTCCATTAACCCCAGAGGGCATTCCAGCTGGCTCCTTAGCCCACTGGGATAATATAAACAGTGATAACACATCCCTATGAACATCTGGATTTCTGGCCACACCTCCCCACCAAAACACTGTATTAGCTACTGGCACCCCTCACTAGAAATGAATTCACAGACAACCAAACATCCTTACCCATGGTCTACTGGGTTAAATGGTCTGTCTTAGTGAACCAGGGGCTGGAAACAGCTCATTCCCACCCACTTTGTCACCCAGAGACCTTCGAGCACAGAGTGTGTTGTTATCGTAACCTGTTTGGAGAGCAGGGCTACAACCCAAAGCTACCCAGGCCATGCCTTTGAGTCTTAAGAACACCCTGTAAGCTTGGCTTTGAAGTTGTTGTTGGCAGAATCAAGACTTTCATTGCAACCTGATGGCTGAGGAGTTTAATTTTTTTAAGTAGTAGTGACCTTGTTCCCTGCCTGTCAGCACTGCACTGCAAAAGCTACGTCTCTAAGAAGTCCAGTTGGGAGGGTGTGTTGGGCAGGCACACAGCAAGCAGGTAGAGAGAACTGCATCTGCATCCTAAGGGCCGGCCTGGAACTCAGGAATGACCTAGAACTTGTGACCTGGCAGCCTTCCCTCCCAGGTGCTGGCATGATGGGCATGCACCTTCACCCCTGGTTTACGAGTTGCCCGGGATCGAACCAGGCCTTCCTGCATGCCAGGCCAACACTCTACCAATTGAGCTCCATCTCCAGTCCCAAGTTACTTTTAAGAACTGCCACGTGGGGGCCAGAGAGATGACACAGAGGTTCAAAGCACCAGTTGCTCTTCCAGAGGACCAGGGTTTGATTCCCAGTACCCATATAGTGGCTCACAGCCACTTGTAACTTTAGCTCCAGGACACACACGCACACACATTACAGTGTGAACTAGTGAGGAATCATGTGGTGAGAAGCTGCAGACAGCCTGTAAGCAGCCTAGCGGACCCCCTCCCCCTGCCACCTCCAGAGCTCTTTGCTGCCATGGCGCTGTTTCTACATCCACTCCTCACTTACTTAGCCACTCTCTCTGGCTGAGCCTTTTTCTCTTGGCCTGTGAACGGCAGTGGACCCTGGATGTTGAATTACAGTCCGTGCTCCCATAGCTCTCATAGTTGTCACTCCCAAAGTAGTTTGCCTTCCTCTGGGCTTGCTGTTGGCACCTGCTGGACATTGCTTGTCTGGCTTCTTACCAGCATTTGCTTCCCCCCACCCCACCCCCTGGACCTGTAGAAGCCCCTGAGGCTCAGACTGCATCTTTCGCATTTTCTTTCTTCCTGTGTAGCTTGAAGAACGATAGGTTTCTGCAAAAAATGTTTATGAAATTAATGAGGGTGTATTCAAACCTGGGAGATGGGGGAGGGCTCAGAAGGGGGATGTGCTAAGCAGACAGTTTCTGAGAAATGCTTCCCAATTCATATCAATCCTTTAAAAAGATATTCAGTATTCATGTGCTATCTTGGGAACGTGTTAATTAGCCCCACTGCGGTCTGTGGCTGCCACGCCCTGAACCTTCTGGCTGGGCCCCATGTGGCCTGAGAGCCCTGTGTCTGTCAAGCTTCTCCCAGAGCTTTGGACAGGATCAAGGCCTGCTCTCATGAAACAGCAAGAGCTTGGTCAGCCTTTCCCACTCTCCCAAGCCAGGCACCGGTGCTGAGGCCTCTATGTCCCTGCTGTTTGTCTCAGAGAGCGGGCTTCTAATGGGATCAGATGCTGCATGCACGCCCCATAGATAGTCTACAAAGGGCACACTCTTTGCATGCTGGCCCATGGCACTTCATCCACCAGTGAGTTCCAGCCAGTGGCCAGATGATGGCTGGAGCAGGGAGCACATCAATGGTGGGCTGCAGGAAGTTTCACCTAAGCTGAATCTTCCTCTTTGGGAGGTTAATAGGCCTCTCTAGGGAGGCTACAAGCCTGATGTTGGCTGCTGGCTAAGCCCCTATCACTAATCAACATTGTCCTGGAATGCCTGTATACACTAACAAAGTGTAAATGCTTAAGCTCCGTTGACAATCTCTAGGGCCATGACCAATGAAAAACACATTTTTTTATTCTTGGTTTACCTGCCTGCCAGAAAGCAACACACTGAAACATGATGCTTTGAATGCGTTCTTCCCCATACAGGCAGATACTGCCCTGGTCACTGTGTCCAAAACATCAGTGGGAATGAAAATGGGATCTGTTCAGAACTGGACTCTTGCTGAAAGTGGGTGGTTTTGAAGCTAGTGCCTCATAACGACCAGGGTGGGAATGGCTGGGGTTTAGAGGCACATTTAACATGACCTCAGAAGTGGCTCATCGAGATGGATCAGCCTGAAACGGCTCATCTGTGGGTGCCGGCCACGTCAGTTAAGCAGTGTGTGTGTGTGTGTGTGTGTGTGTGTGTGTGTGTGTGTGTGTGTGATAGAGGAGGTGTGTGTGTGTGATACAGAGAGGAAGTGTGTGTGTGTGTGTGTGTGTGTGTGTAGTAGAGAGAGGATACAGAGAGAAGGTGTGTGTGTGTATGTGTGTGATACAGAGAGGAAGTGTGTATGTGTGTGTGTGATACAGAGAGGAAGTGTGTGTGTGTGTGTGTGTGTGTGTTAGAGAGAGGATACAGAGAGGAGGTGTGTGTGTGTGTGTGTGTGATAGAGAGAGGAGGTGTGTGTATATGTGTGTGTGTAAGAGAGATACAGAGAGGAGGTGCGTGCATGTGTGTGTGTGTGATAGAGAGAGGAAGGGTGTGTGTGTGTGTGTGTGTGTGTGTGTTTGTGACAGAGAGAGGACGGGGAGGGAGAGAAGGAGGGGGAGAGGTGGTTGAAGGAATCATCCATTAGGAATGCAGTCTTACGTTGTTGATTCAATCTGGAAGCATCTGTGCTCTCCAAGTTCTGAGACCCCAGAGCTGATGGTAAGAATGGCGTTGGTGTCATAGCATAGGGCTTGCAAGACAGACAGACTTAAGCCAGGTGCCTCCTCTCCCCCACCTCTCTCTGTCCTTCCCTCAGTCCTCTCTTTTTCTCATCCTCTAGCCCTTGTTGACATGCAAGGCACATAACAGGCAGCTCAGCTGTTTAAAGTGAAAACATTTGGTTTTTAAAACTTGTGTTCGGTGTGTGGCCTTCACCCAGTCCATTCTAGAACGTTCTTGTTATTATCTTCAAAGGAAACTCTGTTACTCTTTTGAGAAAGGTTTCCCTATGTAGACTAGGCTGATCTTGAACTTGTGATTCTCCCTGCCACAGCTCCTCAAGTTCTGGGATTACAGGTGTGTACCACCAGGCCTAGAGAAACCCCACAAAACTCAGCTACCATCCCTGACCCCTACTCCCATCTCCCTACCTGAAGTAACTTCTAGCCATGTTCCGTCTCTAGAGGCTTGCCCATTCTCACCTTTCTATGAGCGCTGTAAGGCCCTGGGTTTGCTGCCCATCCCGTGATGTATTTTTGACATCATCCATGAACGGTGCTGCCTGTGAGGAGCCTCAGGTTCTTCAAAGCCATCAGACTCTAGACTGACTGGAACTCACAACAGCTGCACAGGCCTGATCTTAGTCTCACTGTGGTGAAAAGCATCTGGTGTGAGTGGGAACTGGCCGTGGCCTGTCTCCCCGAGCCACAGGTGTTTCTTTATGGCTGCTCCTCCAAAAACAAGGGCCATAGTGGAAGGCTCCAGCATGGTATTCATCAAAATAAATTCCACCTGGCCGAGAAGATGGCTCCATGAGTGAAGCACTTACTGCATAATCATGAGGGTCTGGAGGATCCCCAGCAACCACGAAGGTAGCTGGGCACGACGGTGTACACCTGAAACCACTGAGCTCGGGAGGTAGAGGCAGGAGGTGATGGGCAGCCTTGTCACTGAGTTCTGAGTTCAGTGAGAGCCTCTGTCTCAAAAAAATAAGGTGGAGTGACTGAGGAAGGCATCCAGTATCAACCTCTGGCCTCTGTGTGTGTGTGTGCACCCCACTCATGCACACACAAATAGACCCGTCTTGCCCATGAGGTGTACCTGTCTGTCCTGACAAGGATGGTAATAGCAGTAGCCACACTTGTCCTGAAGAGCCGGGCCCTGTACTTGAGTTTATCTATAGCAGTTCCTGGTGCCACTGTGAGGTGGGACATCACAGGCCCAATTTAGTGGCTGAGAAAACAGGCTGAAAGGGAGAAAATGGAGGAAATGTTAGTTTTCCTGTATGTGCTTGGCATGGTTTTGTATGGGCTTAAATTAGCTTCCTCCTTCCCTCCCTCCCTCCCTCCCTCCCTCCCTCCCTCCCTTCAAGTCTTACTCTGATCTTAAACTTTCATCAGCCCCCCCCCCCGCCCGCCGCCGCCATGAGAATGCTACGGTGACAGGCATCAGCCATCACACACGACTATGAGCTTGAATGATCCAACCATATGTGACCTGTGTCGGCTTGAAGACACTACACTAGGCTCTTCAAGCTCAGAGCGCTGCCACTTGCCACCCAGACACCCTAGAAACAGAGACACAAATAACAGGGGCTAGCAAGACTGGCTATGGGGGCGTGGGGACCGGGAAGGCACAAAAGATACTCCCCTGAGGTGGGGCTGTCATTCCAGGGCAGAAGAGGAGGTACTCTGCACACCTTTTGCTTAACTGTATGTCTTGGAGGGAGTAGGTGATTAATCCTTCTAGAATGTGTTGGCCAGTTTTGCTGTTGCAGGAGTTTTTTGCTGAGCGATCGATCGACTGCGTCTTGACCGAGTTTGGAATTGCAAAATAAGTTTCAGTGAGGTATCTGTGTAGGAGGCCCACAGCTGAGGTGTCAGGGCCATGTGGCCTGTGACCTGGGCCTTTCAAGCTGGGGCTTCTCCAGGTGGAAAGTGGGATCCTCCCCAGGGGTTATTTGTGCTATGCACCCTTCAGGAAGGATCCAGAAGGGGAGGGAGAGAAAGGAAGGAAGTGATCTGACTACAGACCTTACTCAAAAGGCAGAGGGATTCTTGTATCTTATGCTGAGGTCTCCATTTCTGATTCTTGTCCACCAAAGGGGAAAAATATCGTGGGCCTTAGAAACAGAGTGATTCCAAAATGGAATCCAGTGTCGAATCAGTGGGGGGGGGGGTGTCAAGTGTGGGGTGTGGTCACATGAAGTAAGTGAGACCTAGGGGCGGGGAGTGTGTCATGCTGTGAGCTGGGTCAGCCCCAGGGGGAGCAACCCATCCCATCATGAGCAGAAGAGCTGCTAGGAAGTGGCAACACCTTGTGGTAGGTGCCCTTAGCGTCTATGCAAGGCAAGCGTTAGCCTATCCTGAGAATAGAAGCCTGTTCTCAGAGTGGCCCTCCAGAGGTGAGAGGTGCTGTTTGGGGGACAGTGCCCTCTTGTCACGCCTGGACATGCCACTTAGGGAAGACATCAGCTATGCACATCTGCTGTGCCAGACCCTGTACCATGGACAGGGGAGGGCTATAAGCACAGGTCCAGCCACCATAAGGTGTACCCTACTAAGGGAAAGATATGGACAAATGTAGGAATTAAAGACTGGAAAGAGGGGACATTTGCCAGTGCTGGCAGAGTTTAAGGGTGGCTGTGCTGCCTTCGGAGGAAGCCATGGTATGTTCTTAGCAGGAAGGATGCAGAAACCAGACAATGGGGGTGTCTAAGAAACTGCACAGGTCCCCAGAGCTGGAGAGATGGGGGGGGGCAATGTGGAGGTAGGGGGTAGGGGTGGCAGAGAGAGTCCAGAGAGCCCCCAGAGGGTCTGTGCAGCTCGCCTTCTACCCTGAATGGGAGTGGGGGAGGGGCATCCCAGCAGGCTTCTCCCTCCTGCATCTTTTCTTGTCTGAGGTTTTTGTGTCCTGAAGCTGTTAGAAAGGTTGGAGAGGGGATGGGGAAGAAAAAGAAAGAAAGGTTGGAGAGCCTCTGCTTTGAAATGCAAGCTGACTTCCACCGGGAGAATGATTAGATTCCTTTTGACCCTTGGTTCTGAGGAGAAGAGGCAGTTTTTTATCACTGCGGCATTGCATAAAAGCCATCTGAGTGCTTGCCAGGATGACAAAGGGAAGATAAAGTGGGATGACTCAGTCTTGGGTAGTGAAAGGCTGGGGAGAAGTGAGATGGCACCCCCCTCCCAGCCCCTCAGCTTGGGAGTGAAAAAGGACTACTAGGCGCTGGCGCCTCCCAGGGTCCTGTTTAGACCCCATTTAGCAGACTTTGGGCCAGCAAGCCCCTTACTCCACTTGCTTATCTGTTTCCAGGGACACTCACCCACTCTCAGATGGGGGACGCTCTGCTGGGCTACCACAACAACGAACTCTATCTGATGAGCAGAACACATGTGTCACCATGGGAATTCTCAGGCTAACATGGTAACGAGCCCTCCATGAGCAGGTTGTAGTGTACAGTGCATCTCAAACTCAAGTAGGAGTGTTTTAAAATACACCTCTCATAAGACTGTGGGATGAGGCTTTTGTGGAACTCAGTCTGAGATACACTGACTCAATCTGACATTTATTACCCTATTATCAAGAATAACTTTATAAGATGACAGTGAACTACCATCCACTCAACTATCCACATAAACACTTGTCCAGCCGACTCTACACCTACGCAGTCTCCTCGTGTCTATCCATCTCCATCCTCTCATTCCCCCATTTATTCATTCATTCTCATCTATTTATTCATCTATCCATCATCTGTCTTCCTATCTATCTACCCACCTGTGTATCCACCTACCCTATGTGTATCCATCTACCCACCCGTGTGTCCATCTACCCACCTGTGTACCCATCTACCCACCTGTGTACCCTTCTACCCACCTGTGTGTCCATCTACCCACCCGTGTACCAATCTATCCACCTGTGTACCCATCTACCCACCCATGTACCCATCTACCAATCCGTGTATCCATCTACCAATCCGTGTATCCATCTACCCACCTGTATATCCATCTACCAACCCGTGTATCCATCTACCCACCCGTGTACCCATCTACCCACCTGTGTACCCATCTACCCACCTGTGTACCCATCTACCCACCCGTGTACCCATCTACTCACCCGTGTACCCATCTACCAACCCATGTATCCATCTACCCACCCGTGTATCCATCTACCCACCCGTGTACCCATCTACCCACCTGTGTACCCATCTACCCACCCGTGTACCCATCTACCCACCCGTGTATCCATCTACCCACCCGTGTACCCATCTACCCACCTGTGTACCCATCTACCCACCCGTGTACCCATCTACCCACCCGTGTATCCATCTACCAACCCGTGTATCCATCTACCCACCCGTGTACCCATCTACCAATCCATGTATTCATCTACCCACCTGTGCATCCATCTACCCACCCGTGTAACCATCTACCCACCCGTGTATCCATCTACCAACCCATGTATCCATCTACCCACCCGTGTACCCATCTACCCACCTGTGTATCCATCTACCCACCCGTGTACCCATCTACCCACCCGTGTACCCATCTACCCACCTGTGTATCCATCTACCCACCTGTGTACCCATCTACCCACCTGTGTACCCATCTACCCACCTGTGTACCCATCTACCCACCTGTGTATCCATCTACCCCATGTGCATCCATCTACCCACCCGTGTACCCATCTACCCACCCGTGTACCCATCTACCTATTTACTCACTCACTCATCCACCTACCACTTCACCCACCAACCTACCCAGCATGTACGTTTTGTCGGTCTACTCTTTATCTACCCATATGGCCACCCTCCCTCTATCTATCTTCCCATTTACCTGCCCATTTATTTGTCATCTGTATATCCAAGCAAGTGGCCGCCAGGACAGCAGTGACCAGATGGAGAGTTCCATGCCAGGGAACGGTACTCAGACTTTAGCAGATCTTTGAAGAGACTTTGGGGGAACTGTTAAGGCCACCTCCCCAGTACAGATAACCAGATTCTGATTGAAAAAGGATTTTTGTCCTTGTGGGAACGCCTATAAGCTTTGAAAGGGAAAAAACACCTCTCCTTTGGGGACCCTGGGGCTTTTGTGGAGGAAAGGGCATTTGACCTGGTGTTGGATCTGCCTGTGAAGAGCTGGAAGTGGAGCCAGGGATCCTAACAGGCCAGGGTTTGACAGCAGAGGCTGAGAGCCCTACTGCCTCCCCCTCCTTCCCTGTGTGTGCTTGGCAGTCATGACTACAGCAGGATAAGGAGCTGCTGCGCAGCTGCCTCATTACTGACAAGACCGTGGCTAACGAGGCCTAATTCTCCCACCGCATGCCTTTCCTTTGGTGATGGCTTCAGAGGTACCTAGTCCCATTAGATTCGGAGGCTGAAATGTGTTTTTGATCACCACATCCACAGACTAGACCCCCTGAAACCTACTTCAGCTTCACACAGGGTGAGCCATATCCGGTGTGATACACCTTTCACTTGAACCCCAGACGCTGATTTTCCAGAACATTCTACCATGGGCCAACATAGTTGATCAGATCCCCAGACACCCCTAGAGGGAGTCAAACTTCCCACTGCCTGCAGCGAAGCCACAAAAGCCATTTGCCCAGGTGTAGGCAAAGCTGGAGGGTCGTGTCCTTGAGTGTGGATACAGAGGTGGGCTGCACAGTCAGGCACGTGGCCCCTACAGGGTCTGCTCTAATCAGGGAAAGCAGACAATGAGCTACCAACTCACTAATAAGATATTCTGTGCTGTGACCAAGGCTCAGAGGAAGTAATCAGAGCCAAGAGTCAGGAAGCAGGTTCAAAGGACTACAATTTAAGAATGTGTAGACAGGGACAGCTCTTCAAGGGAGTGACATCTGAGCTGAGACACAAGTGGTAAGACGAAGCCAGAGGGATAGTCAGTGCAAAGGGTCTGAGGCAGATTTGAACAGCAGAAAGGTCGCTGTGGCTGCAGGCCATAAATGACAGTGGGGGAATGGTGTTAGAAACTCTCATAAGGTGAGCAAGAGAGACCAAATCCCGCAAGGCTGGGGCCATGGGAAGGAAAATTCTGTCTGAAGTGCTGTATGGATAAATCCTTTAGAGGATTCTGGTGTAGAAAGGGGTGGGAAGAGGCTCTTGATGAGGGGTTGCTAGATCAGGCTGGCTGTGGCAGTGTCTGGGGTGGATTTCCATTACTAATTGACGCAGCAGAGCTCAGCCCACCGTGGGCAGTGCCATTCCCTGGAGCTCAGCCCACCGTGGGCAGTGTCATTCCCTGGAGCTCAGCCCACCGTGGGCAGTGCCATTGCCTGGAGCTCAGCCCACTGTGGATGGTGCCATTCCCTGGGTATGGGTCCTGAGCTGTAAAAGAGTGGAGAAAGTGAATAGAACATTAAGCACGAGTTTACTTCTCTGCTCTTGGCTGTGGACATGGCTAGCTGCTTCAAGTCCCTGCCTTGACTTCCCCACAGTGATAGATTGTAGCCTGGATCCGTAAGCTGAAACAAACCCTTTCCCCTTTGAGTTCTTTTCTTTTCTTTTCTTTTTTTCTTTTCTTTTTTTTTTTTTTGCCTGAGTACTTTGTCACAGCAAGAGAAATGAAGCTAGGACAAGGGTGAGTGACTCTACCACACTTGGACATCTTTCTCCTGTTCACTAAACGGGGAGAAAGTTCTGAGGATAGGAGAGAACCTTAAACCAGTGAGGTACCGACGCAGCCTTCATACACCAGGGGATGTGTCTCATAGGATAAGATGAGGTGTCAGCAAAAAAAAAAAAAAAGGTAGTCTGTTGTCCGGTCAGAGCAGGCATGATGGGAGGAAGAACTGGACATGGCGTAGGAGACAGGAGATAGACGAACTTTGGGTGCGTGGCCAGGATGTGACATCAGAGGTGGAGAGGGTGGAAGAAACAGGTCTAGGGACAGGATGTCAGAGAGCTGTGCTGTAGTCCCACTGGAAGAAAAGATGCACTGAGCTGTTGAGGAGACAGTCCCGCATGCACAGCATGCACATCTGCATGCGGTAGAGGAGACTGGGCAGGAGGCAGGAAGTGGGAAGTGAAGTGGTCAGAGTCTGGAGGTGGTGGGGTGTGATGGGGTGCACAGCATGCTAACTGCCTGGGCGTGCCCAGTATGGACTCTACCCGAGGCAGCCAGCCTCCACACCTGTGTCTCCTGTTTAAGTCAAGCTGGTCCTAGTTCGACAAATCTTGACCAGCCAGGGGACATTTGCAGAGGTTTGAGTTTTTGTTTTGGGCCAGAATTACCTCATCTCAGAGTGGCAAAGCAAGAGCTGGTAAAAGGAAGGCACTGGAGTGCCTTTAGCATCAGGGAAGCACAGGAAGTAGCCTGAGCTTTGCTTCTGGCTGCTGAGTGACCTTGGTTAAGCAGGCACACCTCTCCATCCCTCCCCATCCCTTTTCAATGGGTTGTGTGAGGACAAGATGCAATTCAAGGGCCCTTTGGCAGCTGCCGAGCAAACACCAGCTTTTGCCTCCCCAGCACAGGCACTGATTAAAAGCTCAGGATGGCCATTGTTTATGTCTTTGATTAATTGAACAATTGGGAAACAAATTAATTATCGCTTAATGGAGGCGGTTTGGACGACAGAATCTTTGCAAAACACAAGGCCTGGCAAGAGGAAGAAGAAAGACGGCCCTGGGCTGTGTGGATGCAAACCATTCAAGTAGAAAAGCTCCCAGGACAGTCTCATTCCAGAGACTGTGCAGAAGGTGGCTCCCTGCAGATAAATGTTGACTTATGGTTTGAGTGGCTTATTATATGTCACCATGCCTCCAACGACAGCAGAGTAATCACTCTGGTGTCACCTATGTGGAGCTTATCCAAGATGAGAAAAATAGGGGGAGACTTGGGCTCGAGTCTCAGCCATGTGGCCGGTTGTTGCCATCACTTAGGTGAAATCTGCCTCTGCCACTGGTCCCCATGGTAAACACTGGGCAGCTCTTCTGAAGCCCGGATGTGGAAGCAGCTGGGCGTGGGCATCGATACCTGCACCAGTGACCCACACAGGCTCTGCTGGCAGGGGCCCTTGGCTAGTCAAGAGACTCTGGGGACTGGGTCAGAATCTGCCAACCATCCAAGTATTTGCATCCTTATCTGCTTCCAGGAGACTGTTCTCAGGGTGCACTTGGTAATGTTGAGCCCTATTCTATCCTGCTTCCAGGGGCAGGGGTCCGCTTCAGACGCACCCACTCCCACTCCTTTCCTTGTCGCTGAAGGCCAGAAGTTTCAAAGTGTCTGTCTTCTCCCTGGCACAAAGATACCATAGTGGCTTATGGGTTTGCTTGCCCCTCAATGTCTGCCCTCAGAGCCTGTCCAGACACTGACTTTACTAGATGGTTTTCCCCTCCTTGTGTCCCAGCTAGCTGCAAATTGAGAAAGGCCTCCTGCCCGCTTCTTCAATAAATCCTCTCTGAATACCCATCCTGGGCCCCCTGTGTGCCTTCAAGGGCAATAAGCAAAATCCAGTCCTAGCAGATGGAAAAGTACCGACAGGTGCTCATCAGAGACATGGCTTCATACAGACAGAACCACAGCTTAGAAACTTTGCCCCCCCCCCAAAAAAAGGCAGTTGACCTGGAGCTGAAGAACAAGAGTCCTTGGGGACTGAGAGAGCAAAAGAACATTCTAGATAGATGAAGCATTGGGTACAAAGTTCACACAGGTGGAGGGAGAGAAGGAGGAGGAGGGGCAGAGAGTGATAATGTGACCGGCTGGACCAGACCCTTAGGGAGAGTGCTGCAGAGAGGCACTTCCACTAAGAACAATAAGGTTCCCAGCAAGAATTTTAAACATGACATGATTTTAATTTATGAAAGATTAATTTGGCAAATAACAGGAGCCAAATACAATAACTAGGAAACCAGGCAAGGTTTTGTTAAATAATCATCAAACATTGGATATAGCGCAGCCTGGGCTTCTGAGTACAAAGACTGGGAGGCTCCAAGGCATTGGGGCTTCTGCCTGGAGCCCTGTCCCCATCTAGGAAGTAAGAAAGGGGGTGGGGTGGGGGCTATAAGGCAAAACATAGCAGTCTTGGATGCTTAAGAGGTACATATAAAAACTCGGGGAGACCAAGGAAGCTAGAACTTGGGGGGATAGACTTATACTAAGTGGAGACGTCGTAGAATGAAAGAAGTCTAGAAATTGAATATTAGCACCAAGATGCAAGTGCGCAGAAAGAATTTCAGGTAGCCATGGCAACAGCAGCTGAGGAGCTAATTGGCTCCCTGGACTAACACAGGAATAGGAGGCACTTAAGGCCGTATTAGCGGTGATGAAGAGCCCTCAACTGATCTATCACTGAGACGCCCAGTAGAACCCAGAAGAGACCCCTTTTTTTTTTTTTTTGCTGTGAAGTTCATCATTTATCAAAAATCTCTGGACATGTTGAAAGTTGGACCATGTTTCAGCCTCAAGGACAGAGGAACTACCAGATTTCATCTCTCCAGTGCAGTACAGGCTGCTGGTGTTGGCTACCAGCTCCCACCAGTTGTAAGCCATGTGAGTAAATCATTTTGTAGGGGGAAAAAAACACCCAGGTGGACCATGTGACCTATAATCTGGAAAATAGTGTCATAGAGACTACCCAAGACATAACAAAGATGATGGAATTAGCAAAGGTGCTAAAGTGACTGTTAGAAGCAAGGCATGATGGCACAGGATCATAATGCCAGCACTTGGGAACTTAGGACAGGAAGATTGCCACCCTAGTTCAAGGATAGCCTGGACTACCTATAGAGCTCTAGGCTAGATTTGGCTATGTAGTAAAACATCGTGTCCAAAAACAAAAAAACAAAACAAAACAAAAAAACCACCACCAACAAAATGTAAAAAGCAAAACTAAAAACTATCCATTAGGTGTACATCCAATAATACTAAGAAAGCCAAGGTGAGCCTAGAACCGTGGCTTACCTATTTAAACTCTGACACAGTGCCTCTGTTTGCAGCCTCTGTTCCCAGCTTGTCTGGTCAGCCCAGCTGGAAGGCAGATCCCCTCAATGGCTCTCAAGGGGACAAAGTGTCAAATGTTGTCTGTGGGTTCTGCTCCTGGACTTACAATGTCCATTTCTCCAATCACAGGTAACTCATGATGGGCAGTAGTTCACACCCAGGTGGGAGAGTTCAAGGTGTCCCTTCTGGTCCACAGTCACTGATGCCACTTGTTCTTAGAGTGTATGCTTGGCCTTACAGTTCCTCTTATGACTGGTCCTTAGCAGAAGCAGTCAGTGTAGTGTTTCTTTTTCAGCTTTGATGTGAGCTAGCTCCTTCTCTTTCCCTCCAGGAATGTTCCCAGCACAGGGCCTAGAGATATAGCATGCATGGTTGAACAAAGGTCCAACCATCACCAGAGAAGCGTGGGCAAGCTGCATATGGCTAGTCTGTCTTTATCCCTCTCCAGTTCTCTTTAAGATCTATCTGAGCCTGCCCTGACATGCCAGGTGCCAAGGGGTGTGTCTGAGGCAGACAAGAAGTGTGAGGGGAGCAGTCTTGGGAGACCCAGTGATACTGGTGAGGGAATGAAGCAGGTGGCAGGAGGACAGCAAACACATGACATGTTACATGTTATTGGTGGGGAGTGGCAATGCCGACTCAGGCCTGGGTGCCTGTCACCCCCCACACGAAGTGACAGGGCAGCAGGTAAAGCAAGCCTGAGGGCTCAAAGCTAGGATCCTGACTCCGAGAGGTTTGTCTACCTTGGTCTGTTCGGCCACCCTTGCATGGAGGCCTCCCTCTCAGCTCTGGGTTTGAACTCACCTGTCCCTCATGCCCCCGTGCTAGCCATACACTAGCTCCTCTCTAGGCAAGGGTCACTTCTCATTTGCCTGGACAACCCTCATGTTGTGCCCTATATTCTATGTATCGTGAGCACATGTAAACTTTAAACAGCCGACTGAGGAGCTGGAGAGATGTCTCGGCACGCTAGGGATCTCATTGCTTAGGCTCCCAGGGTCACATGTAACTCTAGCTCCAGGGGCTCCAAGTCCCTCTTCTGGCATTGTTGCACATTCATATGCAAGGACACACATACACATCCCTAATATGAACACACACAAATATTTTAAAGGCTGTGTGATTCTGTGTGTGACCCCTGTCTCCTTCACCTCACCAGGAAAAGCATGGTTACTGTGTGCCTGGTGCTCAGCCCTGGCCAAGGTTCAAGGCATTCATGAAACTGGAAGTTAAAAGGGAGAGACAGACACACAGAGAAACAGAGAGGCCTTGGACCTCTTGTGCAGGCATAGGCTGAGGGTGGAGTTCCGGACACCGGGCTGGGTGTGGGGTCAAGACGTCTCAGGCCAGGCCGGTACCATCTGCCTCTGAGGCCCGCTTAAGGACCAGGGCTCTTCTCTGAGGGCACCAGGGTACCTCTGAAGAGCACTGCAGGGCTCCTTCCTCCTTTCCCGAAGCCTGCAATTTGCATTTTCAGAAGAGCAGACACAGCAGCTCACAAAGTAGATTTATGACCCAGTTTCTTTGTTCAAGTCCCCAGAGCCATCTTGTTTATAGGGCTCCGACTGGTTAGGTACCAGCCAGGAGCTCATCACTTCTTCCTCACCCACCCTGTGACCTTAGGGGAGTCCCACTTCCCTGCAGACTTCCTCTACCTGCCCACTTCCTTGCCACTAAGACCCTGGGATCTGAGTAGTCTCCTCTGAGGAGACTCAAGCGCTGGCTGGTTTTAGGACTTGGGGCTGGCCTGGAGTGTGCTTTGGGGGCATTTGTATGCAGTTGAAACAGCAATTTTCTCTCGTTGATGCTGGCTTTTGAGAAAATACACCTGGGCTTCCCAGAAGTGAATATAATTAGGTAGATTGTAATTTCAATTCTATTTATTTGTTATTTACTACTGAATATGGAACCTAGGGTCTTGGGCCTGCTAGACAAGTACTCTACTGAGCTACATGCCCAGCCCTCTGTTCACTTTTTAATTTTGATTCAGGGTCTCATTAATTGACCTTGAACTCATCTGGTAACCAAGGCAGACCTCGAACTTTGGATTTTTATTTTATTATTATTTATTATTAATATTACTGCTTTACCTCAGTCTCCTGAGAAGCTATAATGATAAAGGCCTTCACCACCTGATCCTGCGGTTTGTTGTTTCCTCCACTGCAGCCCTACTCTCTCTTCTCTGCTTTAGGGATGTGGGCCAAGAAGAAGAAAGTGGTGTCCACTGAAGACCCACTTGGGCCTGGGGACTCTGTGGGTGACTTTACAAGAACAGCATCAACTTTCCGTCAATGGATGTTTAATGTCCAACTTTTATCTTGTTACTCATGAGAGACTTTCCTCCGTTTTCTGTTGTTACTGGTTTTCTAAAAATCAGAGCAAGACTGGGTGGGAAGCTGGAGGGGACGTACCCGCAGGTAGGTAGGGTATAGTGCCGTATAGAAGGTGGGATCCTGGGTGCAGAGTCCCCTGGACATCCTGGAAAGGGAGGAGGCCATTATGCAGATGTCATCTTCTGAACCACCCACACCGTCCTTTCTAAATAAACCCTTTCTACATGACTAACAGAGTTGGAGCTCACTGTGTGCCTGCCATGATCCTTGTCCTGCCTCCTTCCTCTACCCACACAGAGTGGGCCTGGATATTGCACAAAAGGACGGTCCAATGAGACCCACCAGCCCAGCCTGGGGGGTCCCTTGCTGTGGAGCTATGAGATCATCTCTACTGTCATTGTCAACTCTATTTCATGGACAGAAGGAATGAGTAGAGGGCGAGGTTCTGTATTTCTTGATACTTATTACTATTTTTGTTGTTGTTGTTGTGAGCATCCTGGGGGAATCGAACTTGGGTCTTTCTGTGTCCTAGGAAAGCACCCCCACCATTATGACCCTAGTGTTATGGGTGTTTGCTTATAGAATTAAGAGTCATGCTCAGAAATGGCCCCCTTTCTTACTGCTTCCTCCTACATCTATTTAAGAAGTATGGCCCCAAGCAGACTTTTCAAGGGCAATATGGTCTTCTAGGCTGAGCCCTTTGTGTGTATGTGCATGTGTGTATAAGTATGTGCACACCTGTTCACACCTGTTCACACCTGTTCACAAGTGTACTGCTGTGCATTAATATACATTGTGTGTTGAGGGGGGCATAGAGGTGGGTGTCTTCCTCAGTTATTCTTTGAGG